>NW_028277478.1:1548826-1858592 GCF_059751315.1 Micrasema longulum | reverse complement strand
TAGACCACCTTATTAAAGTTATGGGAAAATCGGAAGCCGTCCTCGCTGCAGAATCATTGCAAAAAGGGAAAAAAGATAATCCTGCTAACTTCGGTACGGGTTGTGATAGAGCGTGCTTTTGTGAAATTAGGGGCCAAGTTCCATGTCCTGGAGTTTTGCCTTTACCCAAATTTATGCGAGGGAAATATAAAAATGCTTCTAAATAACCATTACGTTTATTTTACTATATGTGTATATGTTTTTGTTATGTGTTTCTTTAGTAATAAATAGATTGTAATTGAAATAAATGGATTTTATTTATTTCTTTCCATTTTTATAATATTTCTGTACCTCAGAGGCAGACGGATGCAAATCCTGAATTTGATGAAATGACAATTCAATTTTCGTATCACGTTTATGATCATGTCGATTAATTTTAAAGAAATGTAAGTCTTATAATGAGAGAACCAATGTATTAAGATACTGAAAATACAAATGAATGCTATAAATTATTAGAAATTAGATTCTTTAGGCTTTGGTTGAACATTTGACCTTTGGATTTGCATCCGTCTGCCTCTAAAGTACAGATTTACTGCATAATAATAAAAATAACATGACCGATGCTGCGATTTCCGAAAATATTTTATATGCTGCCTTATGACTTGAAAATTTGTCTTAACCCTTGCCACTCCTAGAGGAAATAGAAATGAAATTACCTTTTTATTTATTTTCTTAACATTTTCTGTAACTCCTTCAAAATATTAGGCGTACACATGTAAAATGTAAGTATAATTTTTTTTTTTTTTTTCCATTTTCTCTTCATTAAAAGTTTTGTTTAAATGATATTTCATATAGTGCGAGTCTAGTCATTAGCTGTCTTATAGTAAATACTGAGGTGGGCTGCAGGGGGCTCGGAGGGGCTCGCGTGAGCCCCTTGTTAAATTAAGAGAAATTAATATTCTCAGATCAAATCAGTACATAAAAGAAATTTCCATTTTACATACAGTGTAACATTCACCATTCTGCCTATGTTTGAATATCCACATTTCTACAACTCAGCTCTTTTACTTCACAAAAGTCAACATCTGTTGACTTTTGTGAAGTAAAAGAGCTGAAACCTTTATCATGTAGGTGAGATCAATCCGGCTATACAAATTTACCTACTAGGCAACGCCTGAAAACAATTTTCTACTTTTATAGTTCTTCTTTTACCAGGTAGTTAATTTAACAATCCAGCCAGTACGCAAGCATTTGGACATACTCAAAACATTGTTGAATTTCATTTTATGTCTAAGCGCTAGTAATATTTATCTGTAATATGTTATGATTTATTGAAAAAGAAACTTTTTTTTGTTGAAGTTTGATGTCTGAAAAGAATTGTTGTAATTCATGTTGACTTAATTTTTAAAAAAACATGTATTCTTTCTTCAATCCCTGCCTCGTGTCTGAGAATGATGACCACTCCTGACTCCAGGCATGGCTTATCTATGGACAGTCTCCCTCCATCTGGAACGGTCTAGTGCTGTTCTGTGGCAATTGTCAGTGATAATGTTGATAATTCAGTGACAAAGCCTTCATCTTGTTGGTTGACAACCACGCGATTTTGTCCCTTTGACACTTCCCAGGAGGATAGTTTTCTCCAAACCATATGTAAATATCTCCATAGAACTGCAGGATTCTTTTCTCGTACATAGATGTTAGTTAAAAATATATATTTAAAAAAAACGTTTGCACGTCTAGTACGGGAGTAATGACCTTAGTTGATGATAACATTGCTTTCTTCGGTCATCGCACTATTTCAGGTGAAATGTTTTAGCACGTGTATTTATGTATCTGTTTTTTTTTTGTGAACTGTTTTATAAACAAATATATGAGTATGTGTGATTAATCACAAATCTGTAGAAAAATACGTTAAATGCCAAAGTTTCTGCACAAAGAATAGTATTTCTTGGCGGATCTCTTATTTTCCAAGCAGCCATAGAGATCGTTGATTTTTAAGCAGTCTGTTTTACTCAAATATATTCTTTGCCCGATCTTTGCTCCTTTGTATTTAGGTGTTATAGTTGGTTTTCCTTTTGTTTTAGAAAAGAAGTGCGTTCCATAGTGCATTATTGAGTCAAAATCGTATTCAAATGTAACTGTGGTGTTCTCTTTGGCCTGTTTTAAAAAGTTTCCCTTAAATGCTAAAAATACAAAATTACTTTTATAATTTCTCCTTTCTGCTTTACAGGGAATTATGAAAATAAAAACACAAACAGATGTACGAGTTTATCTGGAATATTATGCTGAGTATTGTTTATATTATTTTCCGACATTTCAGGGTTGATTTAGGACACTGTAGTGTGATTCATAATGATTGATGATGTGATCCGAAAAGTCAGAAATTAGTGCAGACAATACACGGAATAAAAACCCCAAAAACCTTATAGTACATACCAACCGTGTTCAGGTCAAATGCCCACAATAGTGAAATAAGTGATTTCATTATTTCAAACGTGTTTTAAACCTATTGCATAGATATATTCTGCATAGGTATTGCAAATGTCTATTCTGGCAAAAAAATATAAGTCAAAAGACGTTTACAGTTCAAATCCTCTTGCTAGAATGTATAATAAAAGACCTATGCAAATTGGTTTAAAAACACATTTGAAAAAGTGAAGCGATTTTGACAGAATTCAAGGTTTAATACCTTTAACCTAAATAGGGTCGATACTTTAATATTTAGTTCTTACGTACCTGGTATAATGTCATCAATATGAATAGTAACAAACTTATCCCTATCGGGTCTTGACTGCTCGTGAAATATGCCAAGAGCATGCATAATTTCATGCATTGCTTTTCCTTCATTTCCTAAACAATTTGGTCCATTTTTATTTGGAGGCTGGAGAGATAGTAACTGAATACCCCCTTTTTTACCAACGTATGACCAGCAACCCTAAAACATAAGTTTGAGTAAGTTTTCGTAAGTTTGAGTAAGTTAAGAGAAGAAAGAGGAATTGTGGATGGGTATTAGGAGAGTGCCTTGAGAATCAGAACGAAGAGGTAAACCATGAACTGATAAGCGTTGAAATTTTTCACGCAAGTATATAGGAGCGTTAGGACTATGAAGTACATTGAACAGATGTAACCTTCATACAAAAGGGTAGATAGATTAAATAAAACCATGTTATATGAGACTCGGCAAGAATACGATAAAGGGAGTTAGGTTGCTAAACAGATTACTAAATATTTGATTAGTTAGTAATACTTTTTTTACATAGTTTTCTGATGACTAACGGGATAATACAGGGTTATTGGTAATTTGTTGCCAATATACAAATAATCCACCACTTCAAGCTACTTTGCCGATCAATTATGAGTCATATTTTCATTTTCATAATAAGATTTGTCATTTTGCTTTGATGATATTTCTCAAAAATTTTTTGGCTTAAAGATAGTTAATTATTGGAAATTAAATCACTATGCTTTTAATTTAATAGGATTATTGAGTTTCAAATTAAATTTAAACAAAAAAAAACTTATATCGTATACACAAATGTGTTGTAAGAAGGGTTTATATCAATTTTTCATTAGGTTAGAGTGAAACTGTGTTATTGGAGGGTCACCTGTTTTTGGATTCAAAGTAAATTCATCATTGATGTCAAACCCAAATGTACAAATATTGATATGTAGTTAGTTTTTTTTGTTAGAGAACGTAAAAACTATTTGTGTGTATTTATGAAATTAAACAATTGTGTCTTATAAATACTTTTTGGATACTACTCGGCGTTTCGGCTTTGTTTTGTTATATTTTTATCAATATTAAGATAATGATATGAAATAACTTTCAATTTATACAGGTAAATCTCCACCTACAAACCACAAAAAGTGGCTTGGTGAGATGTTCGTAATAATTTACTTATGTATATTTTCTTGTTTTGAATCATAACCACATGTTTCGAATCATAAACATAAACTTATGTATATATATTTCAATCATTAAATGAACCATCTATGTTAACAGTTAAAAAAATAGCAGTTAGTGTAAATATACATTTTTATAATATAGTTATTTAATCCGCCCGTTCCTGTAACGTAACAGACGTTGCAAATTGATCATAATTAATTAGTATCTCAGCAACTACTATGAATATTACCACGAATTTTTGAAAAACTTCAAGTAAACCTTAATACATAACAAAACAATTATATCACATATTTAGGTAGATTAGATAATTTTAAATTGAACATTTTGTCCATCTGGATCTTCGAAAATAACAGAATATGGAGTACCCAGAGACAAATATATAAAACATTCATTTTAGAAAAAGAGACACAAATATAATTTTAATAAGATGAAAAGAGCCAGTGATTATGAGCCGATCATTTCCGAACCTCAGATTACCTAAGATTAATTTAAGATAACATCAGGTTACCACACAGTGACTCGAGGGAGTTTTTTCACATAGTATTAAACAAAAGAAAATTTCATTTTACAATCAGGGCCCCGATTACAATGGGAAGTTAACAATTATCTTCGGCTTTATTGAAAGTAAAATTAAGATTTCTGAATGAAAAGCAGAATATGCATACTTTTTTTTCTTTTAAACATGTTCAATTATAGGTTACCGATGAAGATACTTTTAATGTTTATGCAAATATACTCATTTTCGTACACAAATATCGGTTTTTCTTTATAGACGGTCGAAGATAACTCTGTTAACTTTCCATTGTAATCAAGAGCCAGCACATTAAAGTCATCTTGTTATGTAATCCAAAAGTTAAGTAAGGATGAACAATACCTACTTAAACATAAATATAAATACTGTTTGCAATACAAGAGTAAAGTTATGGAACCATTTAAAATATAATTATGTAACGTAATATTTTTACCGCTGGATATTTAATTGGCCAAATGAGTAAGAAGTCCTTTGATTTTCGGTCCCAAGGTTTGAATTTGACACAAGTCATGAATCCTAGAATTCTAATTGCTTTGTATATTGTGATGTAATCAGACGGTTCATACAACTCGCTAATGTGGAAGGGAACTGTAGCATTTTCCCACAGTTTTTCAGGGAATATGTGCCAGTTTAGTCCTACTCTCCAGTTTTCAAATGTCTGAAAGGAAAATGTATTTTACAGAACAATAATTAGAGTATTACACACTTTATATGGGATTGTGCTTTTTAGTTTTGCACTGTGCCATTATTTTTACATAAGTACATATGTGGAGTTCATAGTCCATGGTCGATGGCACACACACGTGTTAAATTAGTTCACCTGAAGTAGACTAATGACCAATGATGCAATTTCATAATTTTCTAGAGAATCCAATACATATGTATATTGCAACTCTTACAGTATTGTACGTTAAACCGGGAGCATTGTTCTGCAGTACATTCACATTGTCCCTACCATGAAAAAATGAACTACAAAAGAAGATGGTCTATAAAGAGATCACAGGACACAGCCAAGTCAGTCAGTCCAACAAGTTCAGCCGATCAGTTAACGACAGTCAGTCTAGTTCACTCAGCTCCAGCATTTTTTATTTATTTATTATATATACGGCTTAAACCAATTACAAGTTGCTCTTAGAAGATTTAATAAATAGCAGATTTTGACTTCTGGTGACATGACTATGGGAACATGAAAAGAAATTGATATCAACAGAGATGGGATATCACTTATAGCATTAAGTATTTTGAAAATGCATATAAGGTCCATCTCAGTTCTACGTCTCTCTAATGAAGACAGATTAAGAGATTGCTCTATTTCAAAATAAGAATAATTACCCCTTTGTAATCCGAGCAACCTTGCCACTTTTTTAGAAAACGATGTTGGACAGACTCAATGTAGTCTATATGAGTCCTGTAGAATGAAGACCAAATAGGAGAAGCGTATTCTAGATGGGGTCGACCCCAGTTCAAACTAGTGAGCAATAAAGAGTTTTGATGGTATTAATATTTTTGAAGTCCGTCTTCATTCCATTGATAAAACCGAGAAGTTTGAGAGATTTGTTTACAATATTATCAATGTGTTTACGATAGGAGAGTTTAATATCTAAAGTAATGCCAAGCATGTAGTTTAAGCGCAGTTACTTCAACTCCTTATCGCCGTAACACTCGCCCGCAATAATTCACTATTTATTGGCCATGTAATAAATAAACATCAAACAGCAACCTCGTGTCTTCTCTGTCAATCTCTTACTGGGGTAGGAACTCCAACCCTCAGCAGCCCTAATCCTACACACATATAAAGATTAAAAAATATAATGCTTAACAGTTCATAGTTTACACCTTCGTTCTTAATTTCAAAGCACCTCCTTAATTCTCAATATTCTCATCCACAATTCCTCTTTCATCCCAAACTTATATAGTATCTATGCGACTAGACTGTTTTTTCCATTTCAAGACAAGTAATGAAATTAATTTATTTATATACTGCTATTTCTTAAAGTAATTAAATTAATATTGCTATTTCTTTTTTAATATCTGTTTGAACAATAATTTTACAACCTTCATCAATATTTCATGTCCGCCCTGCCAAAAATCGATCTTAGAGCCTCAAGAATGGTAGGCAAATGCGTCAACCACTTCACAAGGAGGTGGAGTTATCTTATCAATTTTAATTTCCTCATCAGGATTTTTATCTGAAAGCAGCCATCGAGTTTAGAACACCCGTCCATGGTTCTGATTCTATTTTACACACAAATTTTTATTCTTAATCCACCAGGACACAGGGAAAACTGAACTACTAAGATTTTTTTAAAAAATCATTTGTCATTTGAGTTTTTCAAAAAAAAGTTTGAATTTTTCCATATCCAGGTGGATGAAGAACTCATTTATTTATGAAATATTGAACCCCGGACAAGCGTTTAAAATTTGATGGCTAATTTCAGGAAAAAGCCTTGAGAGGAAATTGAGCGCTTTGTGGTAAACTAATTAGTGCATTTGCCAACTGTGCCTGATTTCAGTAAAGGATATTAATTATGTTTTTAAAGGTGGTTTTGACCACAACATTTTACAGTCCTTATAATGGCGCTTTAAATGTGAAACAACTCATTTTACCTTAAAATATAAATATAAAAATAATGAAGAAGATACACTAAAACCGATGTACTTATGTTGTGACCTATGCACCATTGTTTGCAGGTAAAGGGCATAACAATAACGAATTATGCTAAATAAAGCCTATTAGTGTAAATGTCTCAATGCGATCTCTCAGGCGAATGTATTTTAAAACTCTGTATGATAGGTGCACAAATACAGAGATCCGTGCATTATTAAAGGCTTAAATAAGCATTATTGACAAAATAAAGATAGAAGTTTTGCGCTGGTTTGGACATGTAGAGTAAATGGACGGAGAAAGAACGGCTAAAAAGATTTGCAATGCAAGGAAGACTGACAAAGTCATGCCATGACCAAATCTAACAAATAATGAAATATGGAAAAGTCGAAAGTCAGAATAATAATATTAAGCAAGATCTGTATGCAAAGACAGAGTGATATGGCATTCTATCCTCTCTGCCTACTCCTATTGGGAAACGGCATGATTGTTTGTTTTTGTTTGTTGAAGTTGGACTGTTGACAAGCAAAACAAACTACTTCATTTATTTTTATCATATCATATTATAAAAAATTACATATTTAAATAAAGTTGCTTTGACTGTCTAGTCAAAGGGTGAATTATTTGCCCCATTATTAGACAGTCAAATTATAAAATCAGTAGTTAGTACACAGAACAAATTAGTTAATAACAACATTTTTAGAAAAGGTACTTAACTTAGTAAAAATGTAAAAATACATTGTAAAAAACATAGTGAAAATCGTAGTAAAAGATAATAAAAACAAACTGAAAAAAACATATTAAATAATTTGATTGATTTTAAAAAAAAACATAGATAACATACGGAGTAAATATAAAACTTAGTAAAAGAGTAAAAAAAAACACAAAAAACATAGTAAGAAAGCAGAATAAAAAGTAAAAAATATCATCAACCCCTGAGACTCCCATCAACCAATTTCACAGAGGAAAGTAGTCATCATCATCATTCCCTTTCCGCACATAATGGTGCATAGGGCATTGCATTGGTACACCAATCATACCGTATCTTGATCATGTTCATTACATGAAGGTAAAATGATCAGTCTTACGCTTCAGAGACCAGTCCAGGAATTATGCAATATTCTAGTGTGAAAATGACCAAGTAAAGTAATGAAAGTAGTCAGTAAAACACTTTTTAATACATATACAGTTTAAATATGTTTGCATAAGGGTAGACAAATTGTCTTAAGGCAATTTCTTCCTTCCTACCCAAAATAATAAATTTGAGAAAATCAGTGGTATATAAACATATTTTAAGTAGACTAAAGTTTGATAAAAGTACATATTTTATTTTACTAAATTAGTATCACTTACTTACTCACCTCATCATCTATCGCAATATCTCCTTGAAATAATCCTGGCCTTACTTCAGGATCTTGACTTGAATCTTGCAAGTATTCTAATGTTTGTGCATTTATCCTCGCTATAATTCAATAAAGATATGATTGCGACTGAGATGGAACATTTAAAGGAAGGGAGTGTGGAATTATAAGCATTTATTTCATTTTGGTAATAAAATATTAAATAACAAATAAAACATGTTAATGAAAATCCTTATCTCGAATCATGAGGTTGCAAAACGGCGTAGAACAGGATATTGATGTATTTAGTAATGGTCCACACAAATATAAAAATTCTTTGATTAAAAAGTTAAAATCATATATTGAATACATACGTTTTTTGCATTCATTTTAAATCGTATAACTCTTTTATTGTTGCTTCATCATTTTAATTTTATTGTCAGGTATTGTTATTACTTTCATTCTTCTTTGCAACTTCAATTTTGGGGATTGGTTTGCAGCAAAGTCCCGCATCTCGTCCTCTATTGGTCTCTATTCTCTGCAGACCTTTTTAACTTGGAAGGTATATGAGGCGCAGTTTAAATCCTTGCACACTTGCTCCAAATACTCCCGTCGGGTGCACTCTGTGATTTGTCCCCTCAGCCATTCCCCCTATTATGTCATGCAGGAGACCCTCGTGGCGTATAATGTGACTGATTCGTCAGGTCCGCCTCTCTGAGATAGTTTTGATTAGGTGCCTCCCTTCTAGGATTCTGCTGAGAACCTCGTTATAATAAGTGATGTAGTCTCTCAAGGACATTTCTAATATTTTTCTGTAGCACCACATCTCAAAGGCCTATAGTCTTTTTTTCGGTAAGGCACCATGTCTCACAACCGTACATCAACTTATACATTTTATATTACTTTTATTATTAAGATGGAAATGAATAAAAATACATATATATATATATTTTATAAGACTGTTTTTTGTAAATTAAGAATAATTATATTTATAATAATAACCGGCAAGCTTGCATGAGAAGATATATTAATGTAAAGGAAAAGAGATCTGTATGCAAAGACAGGGTAATATTGCATTATATTCTCTCAGGGAAACGGCATGACAGTTATAATTTGTTTGTTTTTGACTCAATTGTATTAAATTGCACAAATTCATAAAATTAATTTTTCATTTGTTAATAGGCTATCGAACTATGCCAAAAACTCATGATTTATTTTATGTATTGTAGTATCACAATTCTGAAATTACTCCACTCGTGACGTCACTAGTAAAGTTGTCGTTAATAAGTTGTCCTGACATTTAAAAAGTGAACCTGGTAGGTATATATCGCACCGTGAGTGTAAAACCGAAGTATGTGCAAATACCATAGTTTGGAGATATGGGAGTTTAAAGATTTCACATTGCTTGGAAAAATTGGGTTTTTAAAATGAAACAATGATTTTCAGTTTATAGGTATATTATACCATATTTTATTAATTTAACACATAAAAATATAATTTTATTAATCTTTACCTTTAAATTTTGCAGTTGCTATTGTTGTACATTTTCAGGTCATAAAAAACATGTTGACATTTTACAGTTACTTCACTTTTACCATTTTTAATTACTAAATCTGATTAAAGTCCAAGGCCCTAAAGACATTAATGTATTATGAAATAAAATAAAACAAAAGGGATACATTTTAACCCTATTTAAATACTGTTAATCTGATTGTCTCCGATAAGAACTCAATTATCCATATCCCATTTTTCTACAAATGATCCTACTCAGTGTTTTGGGATGCAAGATTTTTATAACATTCATGGTAAATTTCTGGTATCACTCTTGACGTAAATAGTAATATCAAGTCTTTTTTTTTGCTCCAGATATTTTTGGTAGTTCTATGAGCGCTTTACGTAACTGCAGTTCTACTGGACGCCCACGCTGGCGCTGACGTAGATTAATAATACAGAACTCTTCCTGGACATAGCTAGTTTTATAAAAAAATGTGGTATGTACTACATTTTCTGAATTCCATTATGCAGATATCCATCCAGCGAACCTGTAGACCATGTTCGTTTTTTTGGTAATTTGTGTCCATTTCATAAGCCGAACCATGAAAGTCAAAAACCTCTCCAGTGCTCAATTCCATAACCTTGTAAGATTTTTTTTGTTGGCCATTTGTATCACAGGAATCCACTGTGTTAGCACATAAATTGGGCCAGACTTGAGGGATCTCTTTTTTTTGTTTCTCTACGCACGAATGCATGGAGTCTTCCTCACTTTGGGTATGCTCAACTACCAAAAATGTTTGTGTTATCTTAGGGATATTTCATTTTTTTACAGCATGTGGGTACATCGCGGCTATGAATTAATTTTTATTTTGCCCAGGACAATTATCAGAGTAAATGACTTCATTTCCATTGGACTGGTCTTTCAAAAAATTAAATATACAGTACCAATTTCATTGGCACCTCTATTGGCAATCCTTTCGTGCCAAACGAATCAGTAACCACTTTTGTTAACTATATCGTAAACAGTGAAATTGAATGTTGAAAGTTTTCTTTTTTGCTATACAGAACTGATATTTGTGCATTCGGTGTTGATAAAACGGCTTTTAAATCATAACAACAAACTATTTTATTTGTTGCAGGTGCTTCTTCAACATCTTTTGCTTTTTGTTCATTCAATATTCGTTAATTGTTTTGGTGAATGTCATATTCTGTTTGGTAAACACTTTTCTCATCATTGTTCATATTCTTATACTTTTCACAAAATACGCATTGGTCTTTTTTGGGCTGAAAAAATCTAATATTGTATTCTGTATTGAATATTTAAAAATATGTGGAATATTCTAATGTAGGCAATTATGCCTCCTGCATCTTTTTCGTATACAGCCGATACATTTCTCGCACTGTTAAGGAACCATCAATATATTCCTTGGTAGTCTGGGCTCTCAAGTTATGAGATTCAATTCGTGGGAATGAATCTATGTGATTACGAATATTTAATTTGTCATCGTTCAAGATACTTCTGGGCCTGTTATAGTGATAGTGATTTAAAACGTCGGATTTGCACCCAAGCGTTTCGAGATGAAAGTAGAAAGAATTATAAATAAATAAATAATATTTTGGGGTTATTAGTAACTCAAAAATGCATGTATATTTTGAAAAAAGGGTTTTTTTTTTTATATTTCTTAAATATTTATTATTTATTTTATTTTTGCACCACAACAGGCCTGGAGGCCCAATTACAGTGGTGAATTACATCACAGAACACCCAGTGTTGACAAAGGTTACCTCAAATAAAGCGGGAACTGTTGGAGAAAGATGTTTTGAGATTTGTTCTTCTCTTACAGGCTACGTTCGTAGGCCTGCAAAAATGTATGTGGAACAGTGAACAAATGAAATTAAAAGTTCCATTTTTTTTGGGTTTGCTCGGTATAATACACATAACATACGTATTTCAACAATATTTGTACCTTTTTCGAGGATTCCGCAACCTTCAGCGCTAACTCAACCATGTATCTGCTTCTTGAACTCACGTTTTATCAACAAACGTCCTTAAAACTTCCCTTTTTTTTTAAAAATGACGGAAAACACGATGCTTAAATAGTTTTGAATACTTTGACAGCTACAGATAATTCACAATATAGCGAAATCATTACTAAAGATTCATGGAAACTCGATTTCTTCTTTCTTTATCAGAGGCATCCAATAAGAGTATTGTTATGTCCTGGATCCCTAGCCATTGTGGTATTCCCGGGAACGAAAAAGTGGACGCGTTAGCAAAGGAGGCGGTCCACTCTGGGGATCCTGCCTATAGTAATTTACTACCACTAGGTGATCTCCTTGTTATGACGAAGGAGAAGCAACTTCGCACATGGCAAGAATATTGGGTAGCCTCCTCCCAAGCCAAGGGTAAACATCTTTTCAAACTGAAACCAAATGTATCAGAAAAGCCTTGGTTTTCCAAAGTGATTCTGAACAAGTTTGAAACATCCTCCATATGCAGAATGCGCATTGGGCACTGCTGCAATGGTTCTCGCCTGTTCAGAATCCATGTCCGGGACTCTGCCATTTGCGAATGTCAGCTAGATGAGGAAGATTTAAACCATATTTTTCTTGGATGCCCCATAAATGATTGTTATCCTGATTTCCTATCCGACCTCTCTGATATTAATATCCCATTCCCTATTCATATTCTAACTCTCGTGTCCCCACCCAATAAACGTGTATTTAAAATCTTATGTAAATATCTAGTTGTAAATAGTGTAAAGTTGTAAATATGTTTTATTATTATATGTATATATCATGTTTAATACTAACATACTAACTTGTACATATTATATAACTAAAACATGTGTATATATGTAAAAAACAAAAATACTCGACACTGGCCAGAACACCCGAATAGAGAAGTGAAAAGGCCAGGAAACAAACGAAGAAGAAGAACGAATTACCAAAGATTGATGTAAGTTTCACAATAAGCCAGAAAAGAAACGAAAAATGTAAAAGTGAGTTAAATGCAAATACTCTGGTTTTACATTAACTAGAAAAATAAACATATATATTGTGAAATCAGATTATCTGTTTTTTTTTCCACTTACTTCTCTTTTACACTCTCAAGCTTGTGACAAATGCAGTTGTTTCACATTAAAATCTCGAAAATGAGAAATTTGCACTTACTTCGGTTTTACACTCACGGTGCGATATGAAAACAAGCAAAACATGGCTTCAGGGAAACCGGATATATATTTCAAATAACATTATTCATAAGCTATTTTAAATAGCTGCTTGTGAAGTTTTTGAGTAGATCGTTTTTATTACTTTCTTCATAACGTTTTTGAGAAACAAAAATAAATAAATAAAATAAAACATGTAAATATTGTAAAATATAACAAATCATATTTTTCATTTAGTAATTAGTTCGACTACTTACAAACAGATGGCACTGGAAGATTCACAATGGTTGGAACTTTTGGAAAAATAATTCTTGCGCCTGCGTATAGATGGCATTCTAAGAATATTATTCTCGCTAAAATAAACCGCCATCTTGAACAATCCATTCCAATGCAATTTTACGCACCCTAAAAATACAAGAAATATTGTAACCATGGCAAAATTGAATCCGAATATGAATGCATAGGAAAACAATCGATAGATTTCTTAAATGAGGGAGATATGTGACTTTACAGTGCGTTAAAATGATTAATAACCCTAAACTTAACGTGCGAATTTCGTTTTATTGGTAGGCACACTTGAATGATTTAAATAAAAACTTATTGTTACGCACACATAAAACAAAGGTTATTAAAGATTTGAATGGACTGAACATAGATATGTGGTTTAGCAATAGGTACAGACTATAAACATTCGGCACTAGCCTGGAAAATAAACATATTTTAAATTAAGATTATATTATGTTGATTTCGCCGGGAATTGAGTTTAATACCTTTTTTATAATGTCCAAATGCGTTAACCGTAACAGACATTTATTGATTAAAATCATACATCGTAGTACTTTTAAACAGTGAATAATTCAGAAATTATTAATGATAAACAAGTTTAGTGCTTCAATAAATAAAAAACGTAAAATGTAAAAATAAAATATTTAAAAAAAAAAAAATGTTTTCATGAATATTCGAAAAAAATCACATTAGATGCTTTAATTTTTACAGCGCTTAAAAAACTTTTTACATCCAGTAGCACTGAACTTCCTCATTGAATTTAATTCCCTTAACTTCTCATAGTAATACGGGCCCAGGGTACGTATTTTAATGGGAAGATAACATTTATTTTAAATTTTATCTACAAAGTAAAATTAAGTTTTCCGTATGAAAAATATAATTCGTTTACTTTTTTTCTTAACATGTTCAATTACTAGTTACTGACAAAGATTCTTTAAATTTTCATACAAATATACACATTTTTGTACATAAATATCGATGTTAATTTATACCGTCTTGATGAAGATAATGTTTTTGATCGCGGCCCAAGGCCCGTATTCCAATGGAAAGTTATTGAAAATGTATCTTTAATTTTTTATACAAAGTAAAATTTCTGTTTGAAAAATGCAATACGTTTACAATTTTTTTTCCTAAATATATTCAATTACAAGTTGACGACAAAGATATTTTAAATTTTTATACAAATATACACATTTTCGGACATAAATATCGATGTTAATTTGAACGTCTGATTTGTATCGATGAAGATAGCGTTTATAATCGCATGCTATTTTTATGTAAAAAGGGCGTAACTTGAGACATAAATTAAACGTTTTCGAATTCTATTTGACTTCCTACTTTCAATTTCAAATTATTCACATGCTCTAATTTCGAGTAAGTACTTACACGCGGCCAGTGGGAAAAGTATCCGGTGTTGCAAGAGTAAAAAAATGGTCACATCCGTCTGTCAAACGTCAAAATGATGGATACACTTTTTCTATGGTTATCTTTAATCTTTAGTGACGAATCTGATCGTATATAAATATGTTTTATATTTTGATCGATGCTTTGACTCCGCCGAAGAGCGAACGACTGGTAAGAATCTAGTAAAATGGGGACAGGTGAGATGTAAAATGGAGCTATTCGTAACTGTGCATTGACCGCGAATGTACTAGATGTGTAGGCAGCGATTTGATTGACCATTTAGGAATACTAATGCCGACATTCAATCCTTGCCAACACCAATTTCAATGCTGTAGTCTGATAAAAAAAATAAGGAAATCGTACAATCAGCCATTTTAAAAAGCCGTTTATTAAAAACCGTGCGGTTGAAAAAAAAAAAACTAGACACAAATATAATTAGTAACAGGCAAACATAAGTCCAGAGCCTACTTCTTCCACTCCTTGATTATGCAAATGTATGTTATCCAGATGCTAATTCTGAATTGCTCGATAAGTTGGAACGATTGCAGAATGTTTGTATACGTTATATCTTTAATCTTCGCAAATTCGACCACATAACCGAATATCGCACGCAACTACACTGGATGGGTATCAGGCATAGAAGTAACATTTACATTCTATCACTTCTTCTCAATATTTTAAATAATCCCACTTCGCCTGTTCATCTGAGGAGCTCTTCCAACCTCTGTCACAGCATGGGCTAACCCTTCGTTCTAGTAAGGAGAGAACCCTTTCAATACCGATTTTTTTGCCTCCTCTTTCACGGTAGTAGCCGCTCGATTATGGTGTAATCTACCCACTAATGTCAGAGACTCCCCTTCTTTATTTACATTGAAATCACGTATGAAATGTCACTTTCTGTAAATTTGAGTTTTTACTTTCTCTTCCTTCTTTTCTCCCCTCTTTACCCCTTCCTCTTTTCATAGTATAGTGTAGATATTTAGTCAATTTTTATTTCATGAAACATATATCAATGTTCATCTATATTTTGTTTTATCATGAACATATACTACCGATTTTCTCAAAGTGAACGGTTTGGGTAGGTAGGAAGAAATTACCTTAAGGCAATATACCCGCCCTTTTACATAATTTGTATGTAAACTGTAGATGTTTATAAAGTGTTTAAATAAAAAGTAAATAAATTAATATTTAAAGCATTAACTTTGTGGTCAAACATTTTACTAAATGTTATTATATTATTTGTATATAACCACTTACCAGATTTTCTATGTCTACCGGTTTCAAGAAGTACACTTCTCTTCATTAAGACAACAACTGAAGCAACATGCAAAGCCCATTATACACCTTCACCATGTTACTTCACACACATATAAAACCAACACGACATGCATTTTAATTTTTAAGAATTTAATAGGTAAAGGGTGAACATTGCAACAGAACATCGTATCTGGAATGGAACATCGTCGTTTCAATATAGCCCGTTATACAATAAGATCATTTTATAAAATCGGAAAAATGAAATCTAATAGGCAATTGCCTTTTTTAAAAATTGTTGTCAGTCAAACTGTAAAAAATGCTAGTGTTAATAAGTCCGCCATTTAACTGTGTACACCTTTGTTTTTTTGTTTTTATCATATTACAAGTATATATTATGGTTAGTAAAAAATATTATAATTATTATTATTTATGGTTGAAGTCAAAAGTGATAGTATTTTTTATTGAATTGCTAAAAACATGAATAAATCATCAGCTCACGTTCGCATCGCGGGCTAAAGAACCAAAGTCGGAGAGCTACTAACGGGCGTTTGGGAGAAGTACTAGAAACTTTACTGCTCGCGCGTGTGACACGTGAAATTGTCTTTCTCGCTCCCGAATATACATCGAAGCAACGCAAGAGTTGAAATCATTTTTATTATATTTTCATAAATTTTAGAGAAACTTCGGGCTACAATTAAATGCTCGAATTTTCGCAATGCGTTAGAAAGTACCTTTTATATTATATTTTCCGTGGCACTGAACTTGCTTCTTGAAATACTTTTCGACAGGCAAATTACGCCTTTTGAAATCTAAACAAAATTTAGGTACATTGCAACTCATATAACAACGAAGTAGAGAAGCAAAATATGATTAATATTTTAAAACAAGATAGATTGAAAAGAAATGCCAAAGGAAAAACTAAAAAAAAAAACTAAATTTCAGGTTCTTTCGACAATTTTTTCGTTTAATCTTTTATCTTCAAAACGTTAAATAAATTTAAACAAAGAACTTCGTTTTTGTATTTAAATAAAAAAAAATACCACAACAAGCCAGAGGGTCCCTATTATAGTGGTGAATTTTTATGTGAGACAGCGTGGGACGAGACAAAATACTTCTTTGGCTGTTGATTTGCATAGTTCAAACTATGCTCAATCATCCACGGCTCCACGTGTTAGCAAACAAACATGGAAACTTAGATTTATTTCATTTATCTAAATTAAAATCAATACTTTTGAATCACTTCTTTTCTAGATTTATTGGGTCCGGGTGTAGTATTTAGTAAACACGATTAAAATAAAATAGGAATTTATTTATTTTACATAAACGGCATAAATTGCCTTTAACATATATTGAACATAAATATGAAGAAAAAAAATACAAATATAAAAACATAACAAAAAATTATAAAATTGCATAACTATAACAATAGTAACAAGTAGGTAAATACACATAAGCAACCAAAAATATTAACGAAATAAATACATAAATATGAAAAAACAAAATAAGGAAAAACATTTTTAAATATAAAGAAAAGTTTAAGAATAATATTGCGTGAGAAAAAAAGAATTCAGACTCGTTTTATAACTATCAAGTCCAGAACCAAATATATCAGCCTTGTCCTCATACTGATTGCCATATCTATGGAGCCTAGGGATAGGCGAGTGCATGTGATAGTTGGTTCTAGAACTTGCAGAACAAAATGGAGATCTGTGGCGGGTATGTCGACCAGGTACACGGAAACACACCAACTCCAGCAAATCTGGACTGTCAATTAATGAATTGATCACCTTAAAAAGTAATATTAGGTCAGTTAGGATTCTTCTATCAGAAAGTCTTAAAAGATTTGCCGAAGACAACAATTGATTATAATTAAATAAAGCAGCTGGAATATGAAGTTTAAAATTAATATATTTTAGAAATTTCTTCTGGACGCGCTCGAGTGAATCAGAATGTACACGATAATGGGGCGACCAGACTGGAGAAATATATTCTAAACGACTTCTAACCAGGGAGCAATAAAGTGACTTGATTGGTGCGATACTTTCAAATTTATTAGTAACCCTACAAATAAATCAATTCATTACTTACGTAAACCTTGACGAAAAAGCTTGTTTGCTTTGAAACCGGTCGGTGAAAAATAAAAATTAGTGGTTAAAAACAAAGTTGTTTTATTTATTTTATTTTATTACTTCTTTTCTAAATTATAAAAATGTACTAAGTGTTATACTTGTTTTACTGTTTATACTATAATACATCGCCCCTGTTACTTCAATACTTTTTATGTTTAATATCTTTATTTATTACAATATTTGAGTTTGTCCAAATGTTTGTAGACAAAATACTGGATTTCACCCCCTTGAGAGTCGTTAAGATTAACAAATTACAACAGGGAATGAGAATACCTTGAAAAAGGGGATATGGAAGTCTAGGCATTTACAGGGCTTATGACCTGTCAATGGGTAGTTTAAGTGGTGACTTTACACACTGTGTAACATTCGCTATTTTGCCTATGTTTGAACATCCATATTTCTTTAATTCTTCAATTTGTTGATTTTAGTGAAGTTAAAGAGCTGAAACCTTCATTGTTGTGAAGAGATTCATTTGACTGAATTATTTCACGTACTAGGCAACGCCTGAAAATAATTTTCAAATTTTTTTAAACTTCTTCTTGGACCAGTTGGTTTTATTACAATATTTGAGTTTGTCTAAATGTTTGTAGACAAAATACTGGATTTCACCCCCTTGGGATTCGTTAAGATTAACAAATTACAACAGGGAATGATTCAAACATAGGCAAAATGGTGAATGTTACACAGTATGTAAAGTGGCCACTTAAACCAGCCATTGACAGGTCATAAGCCCTGTTAATGCCTAGACTTCCATATTTCCTTATTTAAGGTATTCTCATTCCCTGTTGTAATTTGTTAATCATTATTTATTGTTAATTTGCTGCATACCCATGTTATAATTTCTAATTATATTTTTCCTTTATTGTGTCTTTATTTTTTGCTGATTTTATCTTATGTCATTATACTTTATATCCTTGTGTACAGGTGTTTTGTTTCATTATAATTGTTTTTCAATATAATTTTATACTTTGACAAAGGCAAATGCCGTAGAAATAAATAAATAAATTGCAACACAGAACACCCCTAGTTTTTTTAGTTAAAGACGCAATGAGTGTTGAATATAATTACCATTATAATATCATGTTTCTGTATGTAAAGGTGCCGATAACGATTATTCTTTTTTGAGTTGGAAAATGATGTTAACCCTTTGACGTGAGCAAAATTATAAAGTCGATTTAAAAGGTTATTGCATATAATTTTCGTATCCCTAGAAATCCAAACACTCACCAAAATCAAAATTTATCGCAGTTTCTTATACAACTTTAATCAATAAAAATAAAACTGTATAACCGACCGGCTTCGGAGCGACACGTGCTCACACGTTTGATTAAGAATAATTAATTGTATTTTTAAAATCAAGTCAGAGAAATTGTTGTCCGATGTAGAAGGACGTAAGCTGGTTTCTTGTTTTACTAGTAATGACTTAGGACTTAGGATATAGAGATTTTTGTATTATTTATGTTTTCTCTGGATATTTATTGTTTACTTTTAAGACTGAAAAAGCACACATAATGATAAAACTGTAATTACTTTTTAATATTATTATAAAATACATAATTTACTGCCTTAGAACGGGGTAGCTATCCCTAGTTAGGCAGTTTAGATGAACCAACAGCAAAAATAAAAAATATATATGTTTACTTTTACTACTTAATTAATTTGTTGTATGAATAATTACTTGTAAATTGCTGTAATAAATATGTTAAATTGTGGAGAAATGTTATCATTCATAAATAAAAAAAAAAAAAAACGTCGCTAGAAACATGCGACATGTTTGACCTTGAAAGTTGTGACGTCATGATTCGTTACAATGTTATAAGCTAATTTGAATGGTCAGGAATAAATAAACATGAATCGTGTAGTATTAGAGGCATGCCAATGGAATGAGCGTTTTTGCGGGAATCCAAAATTACAAATTTAAACATATTTTTTATCCTACTTTTAATTGGCAAAAAAATATTTTTTTTACTCAACAGTATTTTAAGAGCTTAATTACTTTTAAAATAAAAAAAAACGTAACATTTCGTTATTGCGACCTTGCCGGGAATCGAACTTGGAGCCCCCCTAGCGTTTGAAAAATTAAAATTTCTTTATCTACTACATACATACTTAGGCAATAGATTTCTCTGGGTTATGTCTAGTCTGCCTAACAAGGTACAACCTGTTTTAAGGCAGACATTTTTATGCAAAAATAAACAATAACATGACTACTAGATATATTAGTAGATTACTTGTTAATTTATTATAAAGTTATACAGTATTTAAATATACCATTTATTATATTAGAATGTTTTTTAGTAAGATTTCCGATTATTATCCGGTCTTACCATTACGATTTATTTTATTTTATCAACATTATGAAGAACTCATTTATTTAAGAGCGCATGCAGCATCAAAAGGGTTAATTAGAATATTTAGACAAAGCCGGTTTTTGAAATAATGTTTGGTCATCAATATATTTAAATTTGAATAGGTAGATACGTTTTTATATCATACATGTTTTCATTATTTTTAACTCTAAATAGTGGATCAAACGCGTAATTAAAATTGTTTAAATGAATTAAGCTGTTTTTTTAAATTTATTTTTTAAAAATATATTTGGACCCCTGTATTTAGTAGCCTTACGTGTCATGTACAAAAATAAGGTACTCGGAAAAATCGTTTTTGTTTGTCTTGGAAATGGTATGTTCGATCACTGATTTTGGTTTATTACCTTTATGAGTCCGATCACCATTGTTGCAAAGTTCAAGAACAATGGCGCGTGATAACTACTTTTAACTACAGTGTGGATATCTGTTAAGGATATTCCATCCTTCCTGCATTCTGCTTCAAGATTATGACGTTGTAAACTGAAAAATGGGCACTGAAATAACAGATGTTCGATAGTCTGTGAAGAAATATCTTCGCATGGACATGGACAAAAGTCATCATTTCTTAATTTAAACCTATATAGATAACTTCTCATAGCTCCGTGTCCGGTAAAAATTTGGGTCGTTTCGAAAGTACTTTGGTGATGATGACGGAAGTTTGCTGCATCAGCCAGCGTTTGGAAAAACATTTTAGTGATTTTACACGTAGAAGAAGCGCGATAATGATTCTCCCAATTGAGCAGCACAGAATATTATATACACAAAAATATGCATATTAGAAAATTAAAGCAAAACGATTTTATTTTCTTTAACATTGTGACTAGGGTCACATAATTTTTTATATTTTTATTTATATTTTGTTAGTAATAAAACAATTTTGTATTTCAATAAACTTGTACAAAACATTATTTGAGGTTAATTCTTCTTCTTCTTCACAGTTTCAATCCTGAGGATTGGTTTGCAGCAAAGTCCTGCATCTCCTCCTCCATTGGTCTCTATTCTCTGCAGCCCTCTTCAGCTCGACATACGAGGCGCAGTTTAAATCCTCGCACACTTGCTCCAAATACTCCCGTCGGGGGCGCCCTCTGTGATTTGTCCCCTCAGCCATTCCCTCTAGTATGTCATGCAGGAGACCCTCATGGCGTATAATGTGGCCGGTCCATTGGGCTCGCCTCTCTGAGATAGTTTTGATTATATATATATATATATATTTGGATAATTTATATAGCGCCGTTTTTGTGAAAATCACCTCAAGGGAGCTGGGTGCCTCCCTTCTTCGATTTTGCTGAGAACCTTGTCATTAGTGATGTGGTCTCTCCAGAAAACTCCTAATTTTTTTCTTTAGCACCACATCTCAAAGGCCTCTAGTCTTTTTTCGTCTTTATTTTTTTTGGTTAATTATCATAATTAGTCAGCAATGGAGAAGTCCTGTGGAGAGCTAGTTGAAACAGAGAATACGATTTCCTTTCTGGGTCTCATCCGTGTGGAAGCTAGTATGAAAAAAAAATTATACTGATGGCAAGATTGAGGGACAATGAAAGCGTCTACCCCTTTCCCGAAACTGTTTATAAAGACTTGTATATTCACATATCAATATAAATTTTTAAAAACTAACTAAGCGAAAATGCAATATTTTTTTACAATCGAACCGCGGAAATGACAAAACAAAGAAACTTTAAAAGCTTTCATTGCACCCCTCACTGCAGTATTGTCAATTTATGATCTATCAAATACACATGGTCAGCACAATCACCTTTTTCTAATTTCCCAGTATGACAGTGAAGGAATACAGTGTTAGTTCCAAATTGAGACCGCGGCCGCACGCTCCAGATCCCGCCTCGGAATGGAAGAAAAATGTAGCAATACAAACAAATCAAACAACGACACAAAACCCAAATACATATAGGAAATATTATAATAATTTGCCCTATAGTTGTATAGGCATGTTGATGCATTAAAGCAACAGAAGAAAAACAATACGTATCTATACGAAATCACAGAGGAACATCAAATTGTCAAGACACTACTGGCAAAATCAAGATTGAGGGACAACGTAAATCTGGCAGAAGGCAAACGTCTTGGCTGCGCAACACAAGTGACTAGACCGGAATTAAGTGAGTGGAGGAGTTGTTCCGGGCAGCGCAAGACGGAGAGACCTTTTTAGAAGTGATTGCAGGAGTTGTTCCGGGCAGCGCAAGACGGAGAGACCTTTTTAGAAGTGATTGCTAACGTCGGGTACTTGATAGGCCACAAGAAGAAGATCAAGCCATCTCCTCACCAGATGGTGCATAAGGCACTTTTTTCGCACACCAAGTTTAGCGCTTATTAGACATTTGTTATGTAATCCCTAAGGATAATATATTTTTGAGAGTGTAGCGATGTTTCGGAAAAATCTTAAAACCTACTTGTTTTTTAAATCATTTGAATAAATCCGTAGCATGTGATAACAAAGTAAATTGTTTTACTTAAATTACAAATTCAAAAAAATTTAAATGATTTATTTATACAGGGTGTTCATTAAAACCTGTTACATCCAAAACCACGATGATCAGTATGAGCCAGAAGACATATTGGCACAATCAAATAATATTATAGAACGAATAAAATTTTAAAAATAAAATATCAAAAAAAGGAAATGGTTGCTTACTTCTGCAGGGGTGAAACGAGGAGAGGGAGGGGGGAATTTAATATTGCGCCGCGCTCCCCTCACTTTTCCCCTGCAGAAGTAAACAACAATTTGTTTTTTTAAATATTTAATTTAAAAACAAATTCTTTGTTCTAAATATTTTTTTAAAAATGGTAAAATGTTTTCTTGCCCATACTGATCATTGTGGTTTCAGATGTGGCAGGGTTTAAAAAACACCCTGTATATAAGTGGCCTCAATATATCTAAGTGGGTAGTTGGAAAAAAAACAGACATTTGTTCTTTTTTTTTAAATCTTTATAACAGTTCATAGATTATCATTTATAACTATTTAACTACCTCAAGTTAACTTCTAAAATATAAATAAATACGTTGAACCTATGTTATCATCAATCAAAGTACACAATTGGTCTACACCAAACACCCGTAATAGTCAGTCCCACTGATTTTCTTCTAAAACTTCACCTAATCCTTTGAGATACGGTCCAATTGTTTCAGAATCATCATCATCTTCATCATCATCGGAACTATGATGTCCTTTCTTGTTTTTCTTCTTTTTGTCTCGTTTGATTTTCGGCGGCTTGACTTTAATTTTATTTTTTGAATCTTCGGATGGAGCACTTGTAAAATCATCCGATGGCAGTTGATCATTGAAATGATCATCAAACTGCTCTATTTGTTCATTTGAATCAGTATCCTCAAATCCAATCTCATTGACGTAATGATTTTCTAAATCATTTTCAAATAATTCATCAGTTTCTTCATCATTGCTTTGGTATAGTTTTCTTGAAGAACTGTCACGTTCATCTATGGGTGTATCGTAAACATTTAATGTATTCAGTATATTTTGATAAGAATTCAGTCCTTTTACATAATTTTCTTTTGAATAATCAATTATTGGTGAATTTGACAGTAAATTTTGTTTTTTTGGTTGAGGTACAAAAACATCTCGCTTTAAAATATTATTAGGCCACTTGCTTAATTCATCAGATTGATTAGTTATTTTAGTCGGTGGAAACAAAGAGGTTACTTTAAAATTATCTCCGTAAACGATACGATCACCAGCAGTTCTTTTCATTCTGTAAAAAATGTTCCCATTATGATCATCCGATTGAGTCTCTCTTTTTTGTCTAAAATGTTCATTGCCCTTCCCCGTAGATGATATGAGGCTATTTGTACTTAAATTAATTGACGGTAATTTTCTAAGGTTTTCCATATGGTTTTTTCTGTGAGTGTCTCTTTTGTCTCTTTTGCTTTTATCATTCTTATCGTCTAATTGTTCATTTTCTTTTGGTTGTTTGTCGAGATCTTGGTTTTCTGATTGTGCTGGAACTGTTTTAGGTTCCTTCATCTCTCTTGCTTGAAGGATGTTTGGAGTTCTCAGCAGTTCCCACCCTGCTCTGCTCTGCCAATCACCGTTAGCGTTGTACCCACCGCTACCTCCCCCGCTACTTCCACCTCCTCCGCCGCCACCACTCCCATATCCATCTCCTCCAGATCCACCTGCCAACATATAAAATCAAACAAATTAACTCATTAATGATTATTTAAAATGAATGCAATGATAAAATTTAATATTCATAAATATGTTTAGCTAGAATATGAAGTCTGAAAATGCCGAATTTCATATTCTCTAATAATAAAATTATTTTTATTTTAAAAATCTGTCCATCTAGATCAAATACCAAGAAAGTTCAGCATTTTATTTATTAGCACCGTGGCGCAGTTGGTAAGACGGCTAACTGTAAAACTGGCGTCGCGGGTTCGATTCCCGCCAGTTGCAAGAAAAAGATTCGACAAATATGTTTTTCTCAATTGGTCTGGGTATTTGTGGTGTATTTTTCATAACCTCCTCCCATATTCCCTCTTTCCTACCTGCTGACATGCCTCTAAATGAGGCATAGCGGGTAAATTCTTTAAATAAATTAATTCATTAATCGATTAATTAATTTTTGAAATTATAAAGCCTCTTAATAAAATAAAATTACAATTTTTTTTATGGATACAGAAAAGAGAGCGGAAAAAATTAGATTACACAAAAAAAAACGAAACTTACTTATTTCTAATGATCGTCATATTATTTTAATTTGCATTACAAAAACATACCCTTAAATTTTAACATACTCAAAATATCGTTACATTATTTTAATTTGAATTACAAAAATCTTACCCCCAGCATTCCAGCCCCCACTGCTTCCTCCACTTGGCATCCACATGGTCTAAAAATAATTAGAATACATACAATAAATAAACATTCTTTCATTACACGAAAAGAAACTGCATAACTTCTTAGTCTTCTTTTTCCACATTGGCTCTTAGGTGGAGCTTGTGGATATCACCAGATGCTTTCGGGAGACCTTATGACCAGCTAGTACTCTCGTTTCTTCCCATGTCAATGGCGCGTTTCTTAGTTCCGCCGAAAGAGGCAGAATGATCATCATCAACGCCCTTTTAACACACACTTTGACACAGGTGTGATGAAGAGGCCCTAAAGTTCTTCTGGGGCACTAGCAGCACGTGTCCAAGTCAGGTCCGCCGCAGCACCACCTGGCCGAGGTATCGAGGAGGACTTCCCTTAAGTTATGCTACTTGGAGTATGCAAACTATGCGCTTCTTCTTAAAATATCTGTTTACTGGTTTATCTTTTGAAAATTGTTGACAGACTGTCAGAAATCTCCGCTCGTCTGCGTTTGGGTCTTAATATTAATACAGAAAAGATAACGCACTTATCTGTGTTAAACGTATTTGAAAGGATAAATACGCCAATATAAATCTTCCAAGCATGCACTTGAAGAAGAAAAAACAAAATCGTGGCGAAATTGGGGATCTTCTAATAAAATCTTATGTTGTGAGAGAAATATGACAAAATGTTGATTTCTAGCAATGAGCTCGTAATTTTATTAATTTGGTAACATTTGTAAATAAAATAAAAGACAAAACCTTTTAACATGTATTTTTATACTTACTGCATCCCCTCCACCGTGTGTTCCCCCTCCCATTCCCATTTTGCCACCGCCGGATCCCATAAGCTTAAGAATCAACAAGATCTGTAAGATATTGTATATTTATTAACACATTGTGTAAAATGAGTCGCGAAATATGTGTAAACTAGACAGTTTGAATTTTATTATTTTTTTAACCTCTTCCACACGTGGTTTTATATTTTTTCACTTTAATTTAATCCAAATGTTGAAGTAATAACTAGATAAATCTACTAAATTTGTTTTGTATCAACCGTCGACGGGAGGAGTACTCTCCAAAAACTGTAGTAGTGTTTTTGTAAATGTTCCGATCAACGCTCAACTATTTTTTTTATATATCTACCTGTCCTTCCTATTTCCTAGCGCACTCCACGCAACAATAATTCTACGTGTGATTGCCGGTAACAACATTGAAATTGCAGTACTAATCGAACCTCAACCAAGTGAAGTGCTTAACAAATCTTTCATCGAGCAAGCTGTGCCAGCCATTTAGACCGCCAACTCCAAGCTATCTGTGCCAGCGTCTCATGACCGCCAGTTTCAGCAGCCAGGTTCTAGCACACGTCACGCCCTGGTCTATGTTTTGAAAAATATACCAAACAGACAGATTGCAAATCTGGCGTCCATGCAATAACTCACCAAAATTCGGTCAATCCTATTGTAATGGACATCAGATTAGATATTCAGAAGTTACGATACAGACACTAGGACATGTACATCGGCTGGATAAGGGGACACTGCGGAATCCTTAACAACGAAAAGGCTGATGAAAAGGCTCGGGAAGCTACGCTCAAGAAGACAGCCCTCGATTTCACCAATTTCCCACTCAGTTTTGCCAAATGGAAAACTAGAAGCCGGACCCTTAAACTCTGGAACGATCGTTATTTGAGTTAACCTACCGGAAGTATTACAATAATGTTTTTCTATGCCTTCGATTCCTACAATTTTCCATGCCTTCGATTTCAGGAGAATGCAGAAAGCTGGCTACAAACTCACCCAGATGCTCACGGGTCATGACGGGGTTCATAAGCTACCTGCATTGTTTCAAGCTCTCCGAGATCGACAGCTGCCCATGCGACGGCGAAATTCCTTAAAATGTCCCTCACCTGTTGATGCATTGCCCTTTTTTCAGTTTTCAAAGAAAACAGCTGGAGGCGCGATGCAGAAGCCTGAGTGGAGATCTTATCGACATCCCATCGGTGATAGGTAATAAAGAACTCATACGAAAGGTTGTATTATACATGGTCAAAATAGTGCAGGCAATTGGTAAAATAAACCAAAGTAGGGAAGAAAATGCCCAACACTCTTCTAGTGGAACGGAAGGCCTTTTGACTAGTGTCAACAGGTCGGCTTCTCCTGAAGAGTTTTGATTGGTTTTTCTCTCCCCATGAGCAAATACTGAGAAGTTCCTGATTGACATACTCTAGAATATCCTTCCCGATCCCAAAAACTTTGCTAAAATTTGTAGTTATTTAACTGCAGAAAAATCCTCTTTTTTAAAATAAAAGCCTTGTTTATTATGTAGAAATAGGTTGCTGAGAGTTGAAGTTCCTACCCCAGTTAGAGATTGACAGAGAAAACACGAGGTTGCTGGTTATTGCGTATTTATGCCATGGTGAATAAGATACAGCACTTGGTTGTGTAGCGCAAGCGTAGCAGTGACGATGGGTTGAAGAGACTGCACTTGAACTACATGCTAGAACTAAGTGACGTCGTCGAGCTGATCTAACTTACTGAACTGAACTTGTTGGGCTGACTGACTGAACGGGCTAACTGACTGCCGTTGCGTCATATGGTCTCTTTACAGACGACGTTCCTTTGTTGTTAATTTCTTAAGGACAATGTCAACGTACTGCAGAACAAAGCTCCCAGTTTAACGTGCAATACTATAAGAGTTACATTATACGAATATATTGGATTCGATGGAGAATGATGCCATTGCATCGTCGGTCATTAGTCTACTTCAGGTGAACTAATTTAATACGCGTGTGTATCGATTATGGACTATGGACCCTACAATTATGCTCAAGGTAAAAAATAGTGCAACTCTAATATAATTTTTAAAAAGACGTCATGCTTCATCATAAGCAGGTTGGTGGAGTTGCGCAACCTTCTTTTCCAAACAATACAGTCCACATTAAATTTTCCTCCTCCTAGGACGAGATATTCTTTACACCTCGTCCACTCCTCAATATTAAGATAGTAAAATTGTGTAACACTAAAAAAAAAAAATATTTTCATAATAATTTGAAAAAAAATTCGTTTATTATTCAGAGAAAAAAACGTTTACTGACCTTTGAAATGATGAGAGAAATTAGACCAAAAATCATTCCTTTGAATGACATCATTCCCATCATGCCCATCATTGCTGGGATCAACTGAAAGTACAACAGCAGAAAGCTTTTTGAAAATTGAGGGGTGGGTGGTGTTAAGTTTATTTATTTGGTTAACCAACAAACAACGAAACGTACAGGGTGACCGGAGAAATGACGTCCAAAGGTAAAACGTAGGTGCCTCATATTGAAGTTTATCCGAATCATCCATACATGTTCCGGGATTTTGCGTAGTTTTCGAGTTATGATTTTTTAGAAACTTTTAAGAAAGAAGATTTTAGTTTTTGAAAATTTTCGACTGGATAATAATAATAATCAAAGTTTATTAACAAAATTAACAATTACTTTATCTACTACATACACACTTAGGTAATATGTTTTTCTGGATCATGTCTAGTCTGCCTAACTAGGTACAACCTAGTAAAGTAATGAAGTAATTTGCTTTAATACTTAACCTCAATATCAAATACATAGATGGCGCTCCAAACGCGCTAGCGAAAGCTTTCCTTGTTTCATAACATATATACAAAAACCAAAAATGTCACCGATATGGATATTCGCTAATAAGCGGAATGGGGAATGTTGTAGTACCTACATAAAAGTGGCCACTTGAACCCAACCTATGACAGGTCATAAGCCCTGTAAACGCTCGAATATCCATAATCTTGAAACAAAAATTCTACCCATCTCTGTAGTGATATAAATAAAAATAGGTACAACCTGTTTTAAGGCAGATATTTTTATGCAAAAAATAATCAAAAACCTACTTTTTAATTTACTATAAAGTTATACAATATTAATTTATTATTTAGGAATGTATTTTAAGTAAATTTTCCAATTTTTCTCGACCTAAACCCAGTAACCATTTTTATACAAATTTATTAAATTGAATCCGAGTCATGGTTTTGCAATCTTTGGGCAACATATTGAATATTTTGGGGCCCAGAAACCTGAAATTTCTTTGCCCGAGTGCTAAATTTGGGGACGGATTCAGAGGATGGTTTTTATTTATTTTTTTAAATTTGCACGGTTTTTTTAGGATTTTTTTGTAACTCATATTTAAAAAATCGTACTTTCACGCATAAATAAAATAATAAAACGTGTCTAATGTGTACGCTTAAAAGAACCTAAGCATGTTGGTACGAATCCAAATATTTGAGTTTTTTAACTTACCATCATCATTTTCATTTTCATCATCATCATTCCCATCATCATCATTTTCTTCTTGCCCCCGTCGCCCCCTCCACCGTCTCCCTTGTTCTTCTTTCTTCCTTCAGAAATGTCCACCATCCTACCTACATCGACGTCTTCTTTGGACGCGTTACCGTACCTCACCCTCAGTACATGGGTTTTGAAAAAATCATCGACAGTATCGTCAATCATCTCAGAAAGAGAGGAGTGGGGATTTTTGACAGCTGTTTCGCCCGTGTCGGATTTGCGACTTATGACATCGTCGCGCTTTTCTCTTGTTTTAACTAAAAAAGAATATTTTTTCAACAACATAGGTTAGACCATAGAATTAAGAAAAGTCCAGAAACCGCATACTCTTAAAGGAGTAGTTCAGCGTTTTGATCCATTAGTTTTTTTTTAGACGTCACTCAATACGCAACTCCCGATTTGAATTTAATAATGCCGTGTTGTGTCGTTTTAAAGAGTAAAAATACTGCTGGGATCTTAAAGAAACTGGATTGGATCACATTTCAGGTGTAAGTAGCAAATGCATTACTTAGAAATATAATTATTTTTCTATCTGTCAGATTGTCAAAGAAAACAAAATGGATGTTTTGTTAGTGTTGCCAGGGTAGTCAATTTTTTTACGCTACTTTGCTCATCTTATGAGAAAACTAATGAAAATATGACCTCTCGGATTAAACAATGCCTCGGTGGACATTTGACAGACATTATCTATAAAACATAAAATATTATTTAACATGACACAAAAATATGCATAAAATTTGTTTTATGTTTAAGTTCAAAGTTCATTGATTAAATTACCCTTTACTTACCTACCCTGTGTAAATAAATGTTTCCGCGTGTACAATAAAATTTTAGAGAAATTAACAAATTGTTTTTTTTTTTTAAATAAACTTATCTTACGTTTATGTTATGATTATATTTTTCGCAATCTGGCAACATTACACAGCAACTTCACGCATGCGCGCGGCAAAAGGGGGGGGTTTTTATATATATTTAATATATTAAACCCTCTTAAAATAGTACAAAACATAATAATCAAAGTAATTTTAAAGAAACCTCCAATATTCAATACGGAAAAATCTGTAAATTATTTAAAGTTCATTCAGTAGACACTATTTACAAAAAAAAATCTACAAAACAAATTTTTTTTAAATAAAAAAAAACAAATTTGAGATGAATAAGTCATTCAGATACCAAAATAATATAAACATTCCTAAATTCCTTACAAGTCATGGTCAAAATAATTTTGTTTTCAAAGGAATAAAATTAAGGAAGGTTTCAAAAGAATAAAAAGGGACAAATTGTCGGATACGAGCATTATTTAAAAAAAAAGAATCGTATCCACCCATCCATTGACATATTAATACATACAGATATGCCCCGAGCCCTCAAAACACTCAACTCATGACCATGCGCTCAGACATGCCCAACGGGTATTTATTTATTTATTTGAAACGAGTACAAGGAATAGGTTTTTTGGCGGGCTTATCGTTCAAAGCAACATTTTCCAGACAACCAAAAAACAGACTGGCCAATATAAGAAATTGGTCAAAATTTTGTGTTAAAAAACCATAAATATATATCAAAAGATATATACATAAATATGTTAAAATAAAATGAAAAGAAACCCAATTAATTAAAAATTACAACTGTTTTTTAATTGGGAGATAAGGTTGGCACATATTAACATTAATATATTTTATTTTAAAAGTACATTAGGTTATACATATTAAATTATGAGAAATGAAGGATCAGATAATGAGTTTGGTAAGAGAGAGAAAGAGGAACCAGGAAGAGAAAAAAATATTTATTAGAGAAAAAAAAGCAGCAAAAACTCAAGGAGTTCAGTATAGTAGGAGCTCTGTGGATGTATAATAATGATTTAGGCGTTTCTTGAAGGTGGCTAGATATGTAGGTGCATTTTTTATATAAAGAGGTAGCTCATTCCAAAGTCTGGCAACTTGGACGGAAAAGAAATAGCTGAAAAATGATGTGCTATGTCGAAGAATTTAGTCGTTCTTCGACGCCAGGCGTGACGTTTAGAATCGAAACCTAAATGCCTTCTTGTGTCATGAAAGCACGTAAAAACCTTTCGGATAAACTTTGGAAAAAGGATGGCATAACTTTTAATTGGTAAATATTTATTCATGAGTGATTGACAAAGCTCTTAAACAATTAACAATCAAACAGAAAGATTATTTTTTGTTAACGTCAAACTTCGCTAATACAACTTAAGCGAAGCCGTGGGTAGAAGCTAGTGTAACATAAATTGAATGAAATAAGAGTACAAGAGACTGTTTTCTTTTTTTTATTTCTGTTGCCTCCTAACAGGCCAGGTAACCATTATATGTACCGAGCAACTATTTAAGAGCTAGGCAACACAGACCATTTGTTCTTCCAGAATGCACGACAAATTTACCATCGATGATGCCTGTGGGGAGAATGATTAGTCTGTTGAACAGCCTACCGAAAGATTTGGATCTTTTCCATGCTGGGATTACCAGCATTAGACTCTTCTTCTCCTAACTATGTATCATAGTGTGTATTAGTGACATTTTCGTCATTGTTTATTTTTGTTTTTATGGACCTTAATAATCCATAGTGATTTTTTATCAGGTTTTTTTAGATACCTAATTATATAATTTATGTATATTGTTATTGGTACTAGTGCTGTATTGTACATTAAATTAATAAAAAAGAGTGGTGAATTATAGCACAGAATACCCAGGATTGAGAAAAATGCCACTTTTTTTGTTCTCCCCGGGAGTCGAACCCGGAACCTTTCATTCATGAGTCAAGCGTCTCAGCCATCACACCGCAAAAGTCCCCAGCAAACAAACTTTCCTAATTATTAAAGATTGTCAAAAAATTAATTTATTAAGACTTTTCAACGAGGTCTTCAGGTAAATAACTTATTAAAATACCAAAATATCTAACGGTGTATGGACAATGAAATCACCTGTTCTTCCGACCAAGAGTCTTCAATTGCTTGCCGCGGAAATTCAGGGAATCAAAGAAGGAAAAAAGATGGATTAAATGAAAAAAAGAAGATCTATCGCAACGTGGAAGATTTCATGTATAATGTTGTAGTGAGTTGCATACGAGTAATTCTTGCCTCAATAAAGGGCTACCTAGTGAGGCGGGTAGGCAATAAAAAAAATATTTCGTTAAAAAATAAGTGTTTTAGACCTCATTAAACATTTAATTGTAAAAAAGTAAATTAATAACGTGATTGTTAACATTATCATTTTTTTAATACTTACTAAAACCAAGGTATTTCCCTAATATAGGTATTTCGTCTTGCTTGTTTATTCCATTGAGATATTTTAGAGTTCTCTTCTGAATGCAGGCAAAAGAAAGATACAAAACACACTCAGAGTACACTCCGAAAAAGGCTTCTTCCGGTTTGGAAACCTCCAGCAAACCAACATCCTCTTTACGTTCTTCTGGATTCAAATCCACAACCGGAAACCGCTTAACTACACTGTAACACCGTGAAAAAGTTAAAATTTGAACTATTAACAATAAAGATAGAAGAAAAAATGACTGTTTCATGGCCATTTTAAGCCCTTGATTTCAACAACAGTTTTGTATGAATCTTGTAAATAAATAGTGAATACTAAATAATCTAATGAAGATTTCTTTGTTTTATACCTTTTCCTTTGCTCTGAAGGCGGTGATTATGTTTTCATTTTGAAAAGCTAAAGCTGTTTGTTTTGTGGTTAGAAAAGGTAAAGATTGATGTACTGTTAGCTCTTATTACCGTGACTATTTCTAGATAGAAATATTCAATTTATTGGAATGAAAGGTTGTCATTTAATAAACAGTTGTAAGAATCTGAAAGATTTGCAAATATTATGTACCTTTTTGATTTTACGTCCCGTACAAAATTAGATTTTATTTTATTAATTGATTTATTTTCATTTTTAAACAAAAAAAGGGTTTTTTTTTACAGTGGCAAACATTAATTTCATTGGCATTCGTTCCTTTTGAGGGTGATAAAGAATTACCAGGCAGATCATTTAAATAAGACGATTTCTGCTCAGTTTTTCAGGCTGAACTACTCGCCATACGAGAAGCTCTCGAATGGTTATTAAAAAAACCACCAGAGGTGGGTTATTGCAAAAATATTATCAGATTGTCGTTCGGGCGTTCAGGCTATGACTGATACTCGGTCGGTAAATCCATTAATTGTAGATATTCAGGTAAAATTAAGCATCTAAAAATCAGAGGGATGATTATTCAAATATGCTGGATAAGAGGACATGCTGGTATCGAAGGAAATGAGAGAGCGGATGATCGAGCAAGAGCCGCAACTTGTAAAAGAACGGCACCTTTCTTCTCAGAATTTCCCCTTAGCTTTAATAAAATACGCAGCAGCGTTAGGAGGATCATTACCGCTCTTTTTCTACGGGTAAAATCACTAAAATGTTTTTCCCAACGCTGGCTGATGCAGCAAACTTCCGTCATCATCACCAAAGTACTTTCGAAACGACTCAAATCTTTACCGGACACGGAGCTATGAGAAATTATGTATATAGGTTTAAATTAAGGAATGATGACTATTGTCTATGCGATGATATTTCTTCACAGAGTATCGAACATCTGTTATTTCAGTGCCCATTTATCAGTTTACAACGCCATAATCTTGAAACAGAATGCAGGAAAGATGGAATATTCTTAACAGATATTCACACTGTAGTTAAAAGTAGTTATCACGCGCTATTGTTCTTGGACTTTGCAACAATGGTGATTGGACTTATAAAGGTAATAAACCAAAATCAGTGATCAAACATCCCATTTCCAAGACTAACAAAAACAATTTTTTCCGAGTACCTTAGCCTTGTACATGACACGTAAGGCCACTAAAATACAGGAGTCCAAATTTAAAAAAAATAAAAATAAAAAAAAAAACTATTTATTTAACTATTTTAACAATAAACAGAAGTCCATTGTTTCAGATCATTCATTCAAAAAAATTCAGGCTATACTATTGAGAAATTTGCAAAAGAGGTTTCCCTATTAGGAAAGATAAGGATTAAACTAGACATTAAAACCTCTCTGTTGATATTTAAAGTATTATAGATCCCTACATTGATCATTGCTTCAGTATTTCATATTTAAGTAATAAAGGAGATCTAAAGAGACTCCAAATAATACAAAACAAAGCTGAGGATAATATTAAGATGTGGGAGACGCACGAAATTTAAGAAAATAATTCAACTTCTAGATATTATGACAATTGATCAAATAATCAAATTCAATGATGCCAATGAAATTATCAAAAAAATAGTTAGGAGATATTTCCAAAAAAAATATAAAATAATGAGTTCTTTTATAGCTATATAACAAGAGGATCTAAAATATAAGACTGGAAAAGAAATCAAAAGCAATGTCCCAGAACTGCCGGGGGAACAGAACGCAGAACTGGACAGGGGAAAAATCTTTTTTTAAATCGTCAATATTTAGAATCGGATCAAATACTTTCATATTCAACTATTATGATCGTCTAGAGTACTTTCATATCTGTAGTTTAGAATTTAGAAGGATTTTGCTTGGTTTGATATTTTTGCACAAATTATCTAACTGTATAGATGCCCATGATATCCTTGCTCAGATAAACCTTAATGTACCTCGCCGTAACTTGCGTACCAATCCTGTCTTTGTTCTAGGGAATAATAAAACTGACATCGGATTCTTTTCGCCTCTGCCAAGGATCCTCAGAACAGTGAACGAAATCTCACTAAACGGTACCGTCGATGTGTTCCTACAGCAGCGGCAGGTATTTAAGAAGCAAGCGGTGTTGTCTCTCCTGACTCGATGTCACACTTGTCATTTCCGCCTAGATTATGCCATATTTATACCTTTTGTTAATTATACATTTTGTAAATTAAAGTAGATTTTAAGACATATAAAGTTTCTTTCTCCACAACTTAAAATATTGGAACATTGTTAACAAATCACAAAGACAAAGTCCATAAATACAATAAATCTGGAATATACCAATTAAATTGTAATGATTGCGATTCAATCTACATTGGAAAAACTAAAAGAAACTTTAATATTAGAGTAAAAGAACACTTAAGATGCTTAAATAATAATATTTTTTCTGAATTCGCAAATCATCTGATAGAAAATAATCATAACTTTAATAAAGACACTGGATTAAAAGTACTTCATGTTGAAAATGAAATATTAAAATTAGACAACTAAGAAATCTTAGAAATTAAAAAAGCGATTCATAATAAGAAAACAATAATTAATAACCAAATAAACAATATTTCTTTTAGTCCTCTCCTGGCTTACTTCGAAAATAATGATATCAAATTACCACCCGTGTAAAAAAACCACTTGATTTATTGGGTCCACGTGTAGTATTTAGTGAACATGATAGAAATAAAATAAAAATGAATCAATTCATTAGTTACGTAAACCTTGACAAAGAAGCTTGTTTGCTTTGAAACCGGTCGGTGAAAAATAAAAAATTAGTGGTTAAAAACAAAGTTGTTTTATTTATTTTATTATAGATTTTAAGACTATTTAGATTAAGTTTTACTCATTAATGCCAAACTATTATGGCTTACTTTAGCATGTTGATTGGCTTAAAAAAAAGGGAATCAAGTTATTTGAGGAAATGCCAGAAGGCACGAAAAAAAATAATTTAGAATATTAAAAAAAATAAATGGAAAGAGTATGTTTGAAAAAATACCAGGTTATACATAATACCTATTATGAATAGTGAATATTTATAAGTTAATAAAAGTGTACATTTAAAAGAACGGTTTGAATATTATAAATTAGGATACTATAGTATTTTTTTTCATTAGAATAAGTACAGATGTAAATATTGTTAAGTTAATACTAAATTATGTGTGCATGACTATGTTTATCATAGAACTTAATAAAATAAATAAATCTTAAAAAAGCTCACGACAATTTAGAAATATCTTGTGTTTAGGCAGGAACTTTGTTGTTACATTTGTTTTTCATTGGAAGATGCTGGATAAACACAAAATATTGCAATAAAACCAACTTGTCCAAGAGGTTTAAAAATTGGAAAAATGTTTTCAGGCGTTGCCTAGTAAGTTAAATAATTGAGTCAGATGAATCATTTTACAATAATAAAGGTTCCAGCTCTTTAATTTCACTAATATCACCAGATGGAGGAATTGAGGAAATATGGATGTTCAAACATATATGGTGAATGTTACACAGTGTGTAAAGTGGCCACTAAAACCAGCCAATGACAGATCATAAGCCCTGTAAATGCCTAGACTTCCATATTCCCTTCTCTAAAATGTTCTCCATCTCTGTTGTAATTTGTTGATTAAAATCAATACTAATAATGCTAAAAATTGAAGCAGAAATATAAATATTTATTACAATAATTCATAAAAAAAATATTTTAAATAAAAGTATAAAATTGAAATTAAAACAGACAAAATATTATGTGAAAATTGAGGGATGTTTTTTATGAATAAATTATTTCGGCCTTAATTTACCACATAATTTAGAAAAAAATATAAATTTAATGAAAGTAGTTGATAAAAAATAGATTTATGAAGTAATATTTATGGAACATGATTAAAAAATAAAAAAAAAATACAAATCCATTATTTAATGGAATGTAATGCCCCCGGAGCTGCGCTGTAGTACAGTGGCTAAGACGCTTGCCTCATGCTTCAAAGTTCCAGGTTCAAATGTTTAGTGCGAGCATTGGGCACAATTTAAAACACTAGTTAAAACATCATACTAAAGATTAAGGATTTTCAAAATCATTAACTATGAAGTTTTATCTAGAAATATTATCAAAAAACATCAAAATTATTAAGGATTATGCTTTCAGGTAAGGTCAAGCTCAGGATTTAAACTATTGCGACAGGAATTTATAATCTTTAAACTAGAGCTTGAACTTTTTTAAAGCTTTAGATGGAACCTAAGCTTCAACTCGGGCTTTAGATGGAACCTTAGCTTCAACTCGATTTTGTGCTCATGCTTCAAGACTCACCCCCAAACAGAATTATGAGGGCTCATAATATGGAGTAGTGCAATAAATACAAAAAATAATGCATATGTAGGGTTCATAGTCCATAATCGATGACACAAACGTGTTAAAACGTTTCACTTGAAATAGTGCGATGACCAAAGAAAGCAATTTCATCATTTTCTATATAATCCAATACACCATTATAATGCGACTCTAACAGTATTGCACATAAATCGGGAGCATCGTTCTGCAGTATATTCACATCGTCCCCACCACGAAGAAATGAACTACAAAGGAACATCGTTTATAAAGAGACTACTGTATGTGGCAACGCCAGTCAGTCAGCCCAACAAGTTCAGTTCAGTCAGTCAGTCCAGCTCGACAACGTCACACAGTTTCCGGATGTAATTCAAGAGCAGTCTCTTCAACCCATCATCACCGCTACGCTCGCGGTACACAACCAAGTGCCGTATCTTATTCGCCATGTAATAAATACGCATTAAACAGCAACCTCGTATCTTCTCTGTCAATATCTAACTGGAGTAGGAGCTTCAACCCTCAGCAAACTAATTGCTGAACATATATGGACGAAAAATGATTTTTCGAACGTAGATACATCATCTACAGCATCGTATGAAAACAATATTAAAATGATCTTTTGATCGGCAAATTATTTAACATAATTTAAATAGATTATTTATCCATTTATTTTTTAAGGAAATAATACAGTCTTTTTTACAAAAACGAAGTACAAAAAAACAATTTTAAAAAGTAAGACAAATTACAGATTTTACATTAATTTATTATGAATGCAGGAGGAGAGGGGAAAACATATTTGATGCTAAAAAAATATAAATAAAATTTAAAAATTAAATAAAAAGTACATAAAAGGGAGAAGACATTGTATAGCTCTAACTCTACTTTCCTATTCTCTCTATGCTTTCATGAACATATGTATTTCTTCGTAAAAATTCATAACCAAAAATAATTAATTAGATGCAGGTAGCAGATGTACATTTGAATAAGTCAAAATTAAGAGTTGAATTTAAAAGTTATAATTAAAAGAGATAATTAAAAGACAAAATTAAAATCTAAAAATTAAGCAGGAGATAAATTTAAAATGTTTTGAACAGATCTGATAAAAATATGGTATTTATAGTGTAATATGTCAATGTCACTAAAACTGTCATTATAGGTGATCTGTATTCTCGAAGAAAGCTATTTTTCAAATAATTAGTCATTGAGTTAGGAATGTCGTAGGATTACAGATTGACGAGATTTACGGACAAAGATTGTTTTTTTTTAAATTTTATTCAGAAAACATACATAATAAGTATTAAAAACAAATATTTTTAACATAAAAAGACCAATTAAGTTTTCATAAATTATGCAAAAGATATAAACATTAAATGTGACAAAAAATTAAATAAATAAGAATTTCAACTGAGAAAAGAATAATTGTAAACATTTGCGTTTTCCATGGAGGTAATAAATTAAAATAAATAAAAATACTGAACGTACACTCCGAGCCATCCACGCACACACATGAACGCACATATAAAACTTACACAAACATATACATTACATGCGGCACATATACATAGCACAAACTACTCAAGATGCACATTCAGACACTATCCCAAATAATCGACCCCGTGAAGAAATTTTCTGTACAAATGCAACGTGCAGTTAAAAATGTCTACATCAATACTGAGTCCATCATAATTTCTACAGGTACTTCTAATGAATGAATTATTTATTTTATTTAATAGCATAATTATACATGTTTACAATTTAAAAAAAAATTCACTTGTTATATTTTTACTAAAACTAAAATCCCACCAAGCCACTTTTTGTAGCTTGTTGGTGAAGATTATATTTATACTGACTTAATAATATTATTTACATTTATAAAAACAATGAATAACAGATAAAAATTAACAATAACAGCCGGAAAGATCAGAATAAACATGTTTATACAAATAATAATATATATATTTTTTTTTAAATACAAGAAAATATTTGAAAAATAAAAATATTTACACCTAAGCTACTGTTCATATATAAACTCTTGATCGAGTAGCCACTCTCTTATTTTGCTCTTGTTACAATGTAAGTTAAATTTAAGTTCTTTTGGTAATAAATTAAAAATTCTAGGTACCAAATATTTGAGAGTTATATTTCCATATTTATTACATACTTTTGGTACTACCAAGCCATCATTAGACGTGAAGCGTGTATTATGTTTATGTTTGAGAGGAAACTTGAATGTATTACTATTAAATTGTTCCAAAATGATGCGAAGCCACAGTAGTCCTCGAACAGGCAGAGTTTTGATTGTTTTGTACAGGAGATCATGAATATGAAATGCTTCTAACAATTTCTGGGGTATCAATTAGGTTATTGATGATACGCCGAGTTGCGAGACTCAGTCCTACTTGAAAACGAAACATTATTTAATAACATAAACAGTTTGTCATACATAATTAAAACCTCCCAATTTATTTCAGAAGTAAAGGATGAGTTTTTCCACAAATTTGACGAATGAACTTACAACCAAAATCCATAAATGAACTTCTACTTAGAGTTTTCACTGATGAATTTGAATGTTTTGCAACCTTTTAAGCCAATCTTTTAAGTTGCCGTTCGGAAGTCGTAAGTTGCACGATTTTCTTGCTACTTACTTATTTCCGGAACGTCAGCTAAGTAGCATTCGCCTTTAAGAGCCGTTTTCTCCAATGCAGACCTAGACTTAAGAATAATTTTCAGGAATTTATCTTTAGTATATAGATAATCTCCTAGATATTTTTTTTATTTTATTTTATTAACATAAACGGCAAATCTGCCTTTTACAAACATTTATAATATCAACATATTTGGCTTCATATTTTTTTCCTTTTTTTTCAAAAACATGAATTTTAAAAACAAGATTTATAAAAATAAAAAAAAATCAAACCAAAAATTATACAAGATTTATATTGAAAAAAATAACCTAAAAAATATACAGCATATTCAGTAGAAAGTTTAAATAATAAAACATTCTACAGTAAAACAACAAGAAAATCATAAGTACTGTTTCACACAGCTAGGCAAAGTGAACAAAAAACTGTGTATAAAATGCATGAGTAAATAAATATAATTACCATTCACCATCTTTGAAAAAGTTCAAAAGGTTTGTTCTATAGGAACAATACCCTACATTAAATATATCAGATACGTGGGAATAACTATTGCCGAGTTCATGAAGTCTATTTAATACTGCATTACAAGTATACACTGTCCGTGAATTGTTGCTACAGAACGGTGGCACCTGTCAAGTCATTCTTCCATATAGTAAATTAAGAAAGTTGTTTAGGACTTCTAAATAATATAAATATACTTTTTTTGTGTTTTTGTTCCATAGAATATTATATCAACAAATTTTCGCACTATTTTTTCAAACAGTCCAATAAAAAGTAAACAAAAACTCTAACTAAACTTTAAATTAAAAGTCTAAGCCCATAAATTCTCATTGTTGACACTTTTTTATTCTACAACTTCTTACTTACGTGTCTGAACATTTTAATCTTCTAGCTTTTCTCTTTACACCTGAGATGAACACAATTATTTGTGTATAACTTGTTTACATGCCCAATTTTTTTTCTTCAACTTATTACTGACTATACACCACAGACCATTTAAAGACTACCCAATGTTTTAAATATGTTCAATCTCAAAAAAATGTGATCATATGTCAGCCTTTCGCATTGAACTCAAGTGACTTCGTTTTTATTAGCGCGTAAACTTACAATCTCTCTCACTTGTTAATAACATTCAACCACCAACATCCCTTGCGCACCAAAATATCTTGCTGAGAATTTCTTTCAATAATTTTATTCTTTTTTTATGCCCGTTCATCATCAAATGAATCTCAACTTAGCAATGAGGAAGTTCAGCAATACGGTAAATTGGATATAAAAAAATGTTTTCTTAAGCGCGGTAAATATTATAACATTAAATTTTACTGTGAAGTTTTTAGAAAATGTAAGAAAGAAATAATAAAAAATGTTTTTATAAAAACGAACAACTTTGAAAGACGTCATTAGTTCATATGAATCAACAAATGATAAGAGAGTTGTAAAAGGTTTCCGGATTACAGTACGTCAACGGACTAATTGGCAAGAGAAGAGACGAAGAGAACTTAAGACGTCACACGCTGAGTAATTTCTGAATTACTAAACTTTAAAAATCATAGCTCTGATAATAAGAAACGAAAAAAAAATTGCTTAGTTTAACTGTCTATTAATAAATAAAAAAAATATTTTAAAAAACCAACGAGCTACCTCATTTTTCTGATTACGCCTAAAAATTCCAAGAGAAATGTATTTTTTACTTCACTTACAATTTTGTCTTTCTTTGACTAAGTCTTGTAAAAGTCTCCAACTTTTATAAAGTTTATATTTGAAGCACTAACTTTGTGGTTATTCATTATAATAAAATAAATAAAACAACTTTGTTTTTAACCACTAATTTTTATTTTTCACCGACCGGTTTCAAAGCAAACAAGCTTCTTTGTCAAGGTTTACGTAACTAATGAATTGATTCCTTTTTATTTTATTTCTATCATCTTCACTAAATACTACACGTGGACCCAATAAATCAAGTACAAAGAAGGACAAAAAAGCTTGTTTGCTTTGAAACCGGTCGGTGAAAAATAAAAATTAGTGGTTAAAAACAAAGTTGTTTTATTTATTTTATTATTTTATTTTATCTCCAACTTTTGTTTAAAAATATTTATAACCAAATTTGGTGAAACCCATAGCTACAATATTCATTATTCTTACTATAAAACGTCTTCAGTAGCAGTACATTGAAAAATATATTCACGATTTTGTGGTTTGATAATTGTTTTCTATGGTGGTTAGAAGTTTATTGGTAACTAAATGGAAAATCCAAAGACGAGCTTATTTTATCTGTACTTTAGTTAACAAAATACGAAATAAAATTGACAAATGCAATCGTAACTTTCTGACCAAGAAAAAATAAATTTATCATTAATCATAATGTATTGGGAGAGAAAAAAACTTTTCAAAAACACAATTAAAGTCATGGCATTTGTTTTTTTATTTTTTTATTTATTTACAATTTTAAAAACCCGTTAAAAAAAGTAAAAGAGCTAAAACCTTTATTTATGCGGGTGAGATTCATCTAATTGAATTATTTCGCCCACACACTAGGTTACGCCTGAAATTTTTTAAACCAGCCAATGACAGGTCATAAGCCCCAATTTAGGTGCCTTGACTTCTATATTACCTTCTCTAACATGTTCTTCATCTCTGTTGTAATATGTTGATATTAACAGCTCCTCAGGCAGTTGAATCCAGTCTTTGTATACAAAAATTTGGACAAACTCAAAAGTATTGTTGACTTACCTACATGTATTACCTACATGTATTTCAGCTAAATAGTTATCTGTTGTCAAATAATCTTCTTGATCCCAATCAATCAGGTTTTCGTGCGGGCCATAGTACAACTACCGCTTTAATCAAGGTTACAGATGACATTAGATACGCAATGAATAACAAAATGATAACCTTGATAACATTACTCGACTTCAGTAGCGCTTTCAACTCTGTGGATTTCGATCTTTTGTTGGCTAGACTTAAAACACTAAATATGACACAACCGGTTATAAAATGGTTCGGATCGTATTTACGAGTAAATATTTCTTTTGTAACCAGTAATTTCAAAATCTGTTAAGAGTATTATCTAGTTGAAAGGCAAATTGTAAGAAGTTCAGTGCTACTGGAAATTTGATACTTAGATGTTTTTTCACACGCAGTAAAAATTAAAACATTTAATCGTACGGCGAAGTATTTCGAAAATGTATGAAAAAAAAATAAAAATGATTGAAATTAAACTTTACTACGTCACATTTTTTTCCAAATCAAGCAATGATAGAGTCAACTCACCAATTACTATTACGACTAGAACTTGTGACGTCATTGCGGAGTAAAATCAAAATTACGAAAAATCTAAACGCTGCGCTAATAATACGATAGTACATAAAAATATTTTTGAACATTTTTAGGGTTAGTTTAAAAAAATTTAAAAAATGAAAAAACACTGATTTTTTCATAACAAATGTAAAAAAATGCAAACAAGTGTACTGTTTATTGTTTTTTTTGTTTCTCTTAAACATGTGAATACGCAAATTTTTATTGTTAGTAAATAAATAATATACAACCAAATACTTTTAATTTATTATGGGTGCTAAAGTTAGTTTTAAAAAACATAAATCAATTGGGAATAAAGAAAAAAACATATGGATTCCATTTGTATATTCAATCAAACCAGACAAAAATAACTAAATAAACAACATAAAAATATTAAAAAAACAGAAATTCAACAGAAATAACGTAAAAAAACAAAAATAAAAACAACAAAAAATTAAAAAAGGAAAAAACAACAAAAAACAATAAAAAACAATAAAAATAATAAAAATAGAAAAATAACAAACAAAACAGAATCCAAAAATTTTATGGTTTTTGTAAATAAGTTAATAAATAAATTATTACAGTAATTTGAAAATCGTTCCGAAGCCGATTTAAAAACTAAATTCGGCCGGATTATTTTTCCTTAAACTAATTTGTAAGGGAATCATAGAAAATTATGGTTCCTTCTTAGCTAAGTGCTCCGGAAGTTGGATGTCGATGGACCTTCCATACCCGTGGCCATAATGCTCTCCTCCATGGTAGTCTTCATGCCCCGAGGAGTGGCTGTGGCTCTGCGTGTAGACTGGCTTGGCTACGATCTCGTAGGTGGAGTGTTTCTCCCCTCCGGAGACGAGGGACTTGAGGGCGATGACTCCTGACAGCATCAGCGCGAGGAGAGAGGTCATCAGGGCCTTGCCAGCCAACAGAGCCAGACCGCCGAGAGCGATGGAGGCGAGGGTTCCTGGGAAACGAAGAAAAGAAAGTTGATATTATAAATATCTGGATGAAAAAAAAGAAGACCAAATCAAATGGTGAGAATTAATCGCAAACGTCGGACGAGGATGATTACTGATTATTATTAACTGCCTGGACACAGAAAATATTCATTATTTAACGTAACTAAATTACTTGCTAGTTCGACCCCATCTAGAATACGCTTCTCCTATTTGGAGCCCTTTGCTGGAAAGGTGTGACATTTTGTCACCCACTCGACAAAAGTTGATTGGTCATCTCGATTGCTTTGTCATAATGCTATTCTTGACAACCCTTCGACAATTTAATAACAAAGACGAACAGGAAAGTGGCAATACTAACAAATCCGTATTTATCTATGGCTCTCCTGCCACACGTAAACCTTTATTGTTTCTTGTTAGACTTCTTCCGTTAAATATTTTGTGTATGGAATATTATTATTATTTTATTTTTTTTACTGAGACACTGCAACATTGATAAATATTATTTTCCTTTGACATAACACACATCTACATGTTATTAGAAATATTTTATATTCATTTAATGGATTTTAAAAACATATTGTATAATACATATCTTAAATACGTATTTTGACATTGATGAGCGAAAAAATAATTTTAAAATCATGCTTCAAAGGAAACTTCATTTGATAATGGATTGAAAATAGGCACACTTGTATTTGTTGCACATTTGTTGATACGTCATCATTATAACATTGATCAGTGTCAACAAAAATACCTACTCGTCATTCAAACATGAATGCCGAGCATTTCACAAAAAAGGAAGTCTGACAGCTGAAGTTTAGATGTCGCATTCGATTGTCAATGTCGAGTGCTTTGGGGCACTATTGGTTTTCAATGGACTGCATTCGTATGGGTGGTTCAAGAATGCTGTCACTCGTCGAATTACGTAACACGCTATAAATAAGTCAAACATAAGGCCCCCGGTCGCCATTATACTGAACTCATATTGACCATATCGAGTCTGTCCAACACTGTTTTCTAAGAAAAGTGGCATGGTTGCTCGGATTACAAAGGGGTAATTATTCCTATTTTGAAATATAGCAATCTCTTAATCTGTCTCCATTGGAGAAACGTAGAACTGAGATGGACCTTATATGCATTTTCAAAATTCTTAATGCTTTAAGTGATATCCCATCTCTGTTGCAATCAATTTCTTTTCATGTTCCCAATAGTGTCACCAGAAGTCAAAATCTGCTATTTATAAAATCTTCTAAGAGCAACTTTTGTTTTTGTGCCCCAATGTCCAGAATGTGTAGACTAGTTTAATTCGTCACACGACTTAGAATTGTTTGGGATAGATCTTTAAGCTTTTTGTAGATCTCTTCGCGACTTAAACAGTGAGGGATGAAGTTGGATTGGTATGGTTTAGCTCGAAGTCTTATGTCTTTCATTTTTAGTAATATATTGTATCCCAATATTGTATTGCTTTTATTTGTCTTTGCTAAATAGTTTTATGTTCTTTTTATTCAGTTTATTATATTTATGTTTATTCATGTAAATGTTTTAATCAGCTTAGGCCGTATATATAATAAATCAAATAAAATAAATCGTTTCTTTTATGTTATAGTAAAATCGTTAATGCGGATATTTGCAAGTTGTAAAATCATGAATTTGATTATCGACAAGATTGACAAAATATTTGAAGCGTCATTTTACTGCAAAACCTTTTTCAACTTATGTAGTACCTTAAGCATCATAGGCATAGCGAAAAAAATCAATGATTATAAAATGTAATTATTTTTCGCCATCTTGCGTTTGTGCATCAAAGCTTTTAATTCTCAACGCTATAATTATGTAATAATAAAAAAATGTTCTACAATTTTCCAGAAAGATGTTCACTAAAAAAAATATTTTTAAATATATTGCGCTAAATTAAGGAATTTAATTTTTTGTGCTGATTACGTTTAATTTTAAGAAGAAAAAAGCTAGTGGAATAACAATTTTGATTTTACTTTACAAAGCTAATTAAGCCTTTAATTTGAATTAAAGTTAAGACATTGGCCCATAGATGTCTCTGTTGCGAGAGATAAACTATCGCCAGTCATAATATGGTGAAATTGAATTATTGCTACGTCAAAATCAAATTTTTCGTCCTCAATTACATGGTAAGTAACATTAACTTAATAATGTATTTATTTATATGTATTTGTTTATGTTTATTGTAGCTCCACATAAAATTGAAGGTTAAGGACAATGTCAAGAATGTGTAGATTAGTCAATTCGTCACACAACTTGGAATTCTTTAGGAATATATCTTCCGGTTTTTCGTAGATCTTATCGCCATTAAAACGGTGTGGGATGAAGATGGATTGGCATGGGTAAGCTCGAAGCCTTATATGTATAGTGTTTTAAAATTGACTTATTTATTTGACAATTGCAGCCTGCATTGCTTTACGGGTTGTTTAACCGATCACGTAATGTAGACTGTAAAAAATCATTTATATTTTTATTAATATTTCACGTCCATAAGGCTTATGCAAAACACGAGTATAAAAACAAAATAAAAAATACATAAAAAAGAATGAAAATACAGAACAGTGTTTAGAAATACAGTAGGGATAGAAAAATATAAAGAAGCTGTAAGAGAGATAAAAGTTTGTGTAAGATATTAAAAAAAAAAAAAAGATAAACAAAATACAAACATATGAAAGAAATACAGTTTAATGGTTTAAAGCAGCTAGGTACGTAATATTATAATAAAATAAAAAAAATACTTCTATATTATTTAATATTAAAATATTGAAAAGTAAGCCATTAAAATTCAAAAGAAGAGAATAAGTCATTTAATAGATCAAAGCCAGCTGTGGCCGACTGTTACACAGGCACGATTTTAACTAACGAAAATTTTCCTGATTTAGCGTTAATACCACGATAATAAAGTTCAAATTCGTGTGCGCGAGTTTAAGGGACAGACGCAATCAATCAATTCTAGAGTATTTATATTATACATTTCATTTACATATTCTGAAAATAGCATACAAAAGGTTAGACCCCTGTAGATTTTGGTCAATTTGTTCACTTCTATTAAAAAAATTATTTTTTCTTCGGTTATGCATATTTCAGTAAGTCTTAAAGAACAACCCTTGTTAGTCCGAAATGTTTAACAATGTTAACAGCGTTAACATATTGAAGAAATTTTTTATGATCATTATGACCCTATCCGCACCAGATGGTGCATATGACACTGCGTTGGTACACGAAACGCAAGATATATTGAGAATATGTTACATGAAGGTGAGGTGATCAGTCTTACGCTTCAGGTGTCAGTCAAAGAAATGTTTGACAAGTGTTGAATCAAAATGTTACATCAATAACTTTAATCTGTTCACATTTCTGAACTTTTTAATTTTTGTATTTTTATGTACCTACCACAACAGGCCAGGAGGTCCCATTGAAGGGGTGTATTACAGTAAAAAACACCACGGGTAGTATTTTGAATCTTCTCTACCCTCTAGATAGTGATTATTTTGGAGATTTTTATATTTTGCATATGTTTACACTTTACTTCATATAAGGCCTCACTGATGATTTAACGTCAAATAAATATAAAAACGAGTAATTAAACATAGTGATTTTCATTTGAAACATTACTGCGACTTTAAACATTACCCAAAACACTTAATTAGGTTGAATTGACCAAACCGTATTGGTCTTCTTTCGTTTTTTAAACAGCTCTTTACATTTTACACTTATTTATTTATAAATTTGTATAAACCACTTTTTTTATTATTAAATAAATAAAAATAAAAAAATATTATATAAATAGCAACGCGTGTAATTATAAGTTAGTTAAATTCCTGACGATGAGGTAGTAACCTCGAAACCGGTCGAAGTGTAATTAAAAAAAAAAAGTGGTTTATACAAATGTATAAACAAATAAGTGTAAAATGTCATACCACAAAGTGAAAAATGTTTTTGATAACAATAATAGCTCTTTACATTATTTGACGTTAAATCATCAGTTTGGTCATATATGATGCAAAGTGTAGTCGTACGCAAAAAACCAAGATCTCCTAATTTCTTTCTTCCCAACCCCCGCGAAAAGATTTGTAAAAGCACCACAGGCTTGAAATTTATCTCATTTTGTTATTGCGATTTCACCGGGAATTGAAGCCTGAACCCTCTGTGTGTAAGGCGAGTTAGCCATTACACCACAAATGCTGCAAATTTATTCAAAGAAGACATTTTGAAGTACGCTGTAATCATACATTTATAGCTCAAAGTAAAAAATGATTACCTTACATGTCAACAATGCTAGAAAGCTTACGATTCCCACGGGGAGCACAGTTCCTTTTAACTATGGGATCTTTATAATGGAACCAGTAGAAATATTTTTTAAACAAGATAGATACTTGTGAACACGGGTCATCAATAAGATCATAAAAATAAGTTATCGGGTTTCTAATCAAACGCTACCCTTAAATTGACCCAGCATCGCGAGGAATGGAGGCGTAGCGTACGCCTGACATCCCTGAAAACTACAGTGAAAAAAAAAATATTCTACTCATTCTGTTATCTTTTTATTATTATTTAACAATGAAAGTGTTTGTAAAAAATACAAATAGACTAATTAATACACTATCATATTGTTTTAATGACATATTTAAGTAATGATTATTTAGCATAATATTCAAATTTTCAGACCATTTCCTAAACAATATTTTAAGTTTGTCCAAATTTTTGTAGACAAAGACTGGATTCGACTCCCTGGGGAGCTGTTTACATTTACATATTATAACAGAGATGAAGAACATGTGAGATAAAGTAATATAGAAGTCTAGGCATCTACAGGGCCTATGACCTGTCAATAGCTGGTTTACAGGCGTTGCCTAGTATGTAGGAGAAATAATTCAATTAGATGAATCTCATCCGCATAAATAAAGGTTTCAGCTCTTTTACTTACAAACATCAACAAATGAAAGAATTGAAAGAAAATAGATGTTCAAATATAGGCAAAATGGTGAATGTTACACAGTGTGTAAAGTGGCCACTTAAACCAGCCATTGACAGGTCATAAGCCCTGTAGATGCCTAGACTTCTATATCACTTTCTCTGAAATGTTCTGCATCTCTGTTGTAATATGTTAATCATTTCTTAAACGTCGTAAATACGTAAATTGTGTCGGTAAATGGGAATCTAGTTTTCAAAAAGTAAGATTTGAATCTCGGATCTTTAATGTAGTATTTTTTGGATGATTTATATAGTGCCATTTTTGTGAAAAATCACATCAACTGCGCTTGAGATTGTATTTCATGCGTAAACTTACGTTTTAACTAAGCTAACTTTGCTTATTAAATTTTTTAAATTTAAAATTCAGGGTACAATTATCTTAAGAACCGAAATTTCAGTTGAGACCTGAACTGACTGGGGTTGTCGATGATTCGCAAGGGTGAAGACAATTTGGTTCCATGCGGAGGGGTCGGCAATGGCATAAGCACAATCTCCGATGTTAGGGCTGCGCCGGATTTGTAAGTCCACATTACTACCACGGCAATTTTACCCAGATATTTAGTTTAAAAGTTAGGACATATTAGTTTAAAACCCATCTAGAATTGATGCCAATCAATAGCGTACTTTGATTATAATATATTGCTCAAAACCTACGTTCAAAAATATTTGCAAATAATTAAGATAAACCTTTTTAAATATCGCTTATTATCGAATTGATAATCGGCACGATCATCTTTTTTAAATTAACAAAGGCCCTTATGGATTGACATCAAAGTTTTAAAAACATGAAATTAACATAAGCAATCTCAGAAATTACTCGTTATAACAGTAGATATGGTAATGATATGATTTAGGTAGACATGTTGGATAAATCAACATTATTTAAAGCATGTCAAATAATTGCAGTCAAGGCTGGATTTCACTTCCTAGGGAGTTATTAACATTGAAGTTGATTGCAACAGAGATGGAAATCTTTTTTAAGAAGGGGATATGGAAGTCTAGGGAAGGAATTATGGAAGAGTTGAGGAAATGTGGATGTTGAAACACTGACAGAATAGTGGATGTTACACAGTGTGTAAAGTCATCGCTCAAACCAGCTAATAATAGGTCATAAGTCTGTAAACGCCTAGATTTCTTTATTTTCTTTTCAAAATTATTTTCCCTTTCTGCTGCAATAAATTACGAAAAATGTGTATTTCAAAAAGGCATTTTGTGTGCAAATTTTTTTTTTGCGTAGTATTTAAATTTGTAAAGTGAATTTATCGAGTCGAAAATACTAGTCCGGGTTCTGGTTCTATTTCACATAAAAAACTGTTTTCTTCATCCGCCCGGACGCAGACGAAAAAAGACCACTTTCAAAATAAATAATACAGTGGTAATCAAAGTAACGACTTTTTAACGACCCCAATAACTGCCAATTATTTTGAACTAGACCGCACATTATTTTTATTAAATAAATATGAGAACACTTTCTAAGTCAACGAACCGAAGATGCATAAATGTTAAAGAAGCGAATCTTATTTCAAGGTGGTGTTTCTAACTAATTAAAACCGTCTGCATTTTAATGAATCTTTTTTGTGATAGAAGAATGCAAATTTGTTACATTTTAGTCATGGGAGAGTGAGGTTACTTTATGAAATAGACGATAATATTTGAATAAAGAAAACGAAAGCAATGGCAATGATTATTTTACAAACGGTTTAAATGAATTATATTTTATTAATTATATATTATTTTAAGTAAAATGATTGAAAACAAAAATTGAGTTTTTTTAAATCCTTTTTTGCATCGTTCATTATACACTTTATAATTATCATAGCATTTTTTTTGCACAAATGCCAAAAGGCTCAACCATATGACAATTTTCAACAACCAAGTTTATGATAAATCCTATTAGATTTTTGTGATTTCTTTAATATTTACCCAATTTTACCCGAATTCACTACTCTGGAGGACCGCAGGACGATAACAGAATGAACATTTTTATATAAAATCATTAATTCCAAATTAAATTGTTGCGAACTCCTGGATTAAATAAATATTAACCTACCAATAGGTATTAAGGTATATAACTGAGTAAACATAAGCGTTCGAAATATGGTCCATCAACCTGCGGCCAATTAGCATATGTTGAATAGAACGGACTTAAGTCGGTTGCGAGCGTTCTCCGGGTACTTTTGAACTTTTGTCTCCTCGCAATTACTAAAATGTAGAAAAAGCGATGGTTTAACCTTTCGTTGGTAAGAAATATTTGAATTTTAAGCAATTCTTCTTTAAAATAGCTTTTCTAATTTTAAATGTTTTATTAATATGTTACCAGTATTTATTAGTCGTGAGCTATCTCCTGTCTCTGTCCTGCTTAGTTAGTCGGACGGATAGTGAAACAATAAACAAAGGTGACGCGTATGCGGAAGGGAGCGATATACTGAATCGAACTTACAGTAGACCGATGTAAAAGGTCCGTGCTTTTTACTGTACTACTTGTTTTGCTTGTCAAAGTCGACATGAAATGACGCGACGATACTTGTTCCCTCCGCTGGTCATTTCCTTTCCTATGAGGATGACTTTTTAGCTCGGATTTGTATGAAGTGTCATCTCCATATCACAATGCCAACACGTCGAACTATACAAAATACTCTTTATTATTGTCACCCTTCTCAAATCGACTATCTTTGTCACTCACCCATACCGCGTATACACAGACTAGGAAATGAATGTACCTTTCATATCGACAATTTTAACTAGAGTCTCTGTAAATTCAAATCATCTCTTTATAAATATTTTATGATGTTCTATAGTAACGATTAACGATTAATTTGCAAAAACTACTTATAATAATGATTTATTGTTTACTCATTTTATGTTTATAATTTACCGACTTTTTTATATCTTTTGCATGCTAACATACGAGTACAAACATGTATATTTCTGGTTATTTTCATTTTTCTTTTTATAAATCCATGTTTAAATATTGTTTTTTATTTTTGTACAACAAAACTCATTATAATGTTATATTTTATATTATAAAAGACTCTTGTCCCGTAAAATAAATAAATAAATACATAGACAAACTTTTCAAAGCTAAATCTGGGAAGTTATGGTTTTTATGGACTAGGTGTTGTACCTTAATGATTTATTTTATACTGTTTCAATGGTCAATTGTGCTATTTTGTATATTTAAATAAATAAATTGATAGCCTCGGTCTCAATTAAGAACTAGCACTGTATTCCTTCACTGTCAAATACAATAGAAAAATATCACATACTGCGAATACAGATAAAAATGTATGAAATGGATTTGGAATAATTAATTGTATTTCCAAAATTAATATGAATATTGCGGAGAAATGTTGTCATATATACCTTTAAAAGATACGTTTTTTTTAATGTCACTAGAAAAACGGGACATGTTTAGCATTGGTAGTGAAGATTCGTGACGACGTTCTAAAAAAATTTGAACGGTCAGGAACAAAATTGAAAATAATCATGAATCGAGATGAATTAGGGGCGTGGCCAATGCAATGATCGTTTTTGCGGGAATTCAAAATTGCAAAATTAAAAATATTTTTTATGCTACTAACATGTAGCAAAAAAAAATTTTTTTTACTGGACAGTATTTCAGAGACCTTTATTACTTGAAAAATGTTTAAAAACTAGTAATATTTCCCTATTCTAGTCACAGTTAACATGTTTTTACGTATTAATTTTATCTAGTGGAAAATTCTGTGATACTATAGTCTTAAGCCATTATTTTTGTATACTTCTATTTTTGTAACTTGTTCGTAAATTTTGTACATATTTTATTGTTGAATAAAAAAACAAAGGTTTTGATGGAATCTTAAAGCGGTAGTAACGACCTGTTGGCCTCTGTCAATGCATAGAGCTTTTATTCTTTTTTTAATAATTTTCATCTGTGCTCAGCTGACCGAGAGTCCCCCAGAGGTGCTATGCGCGGCCGTAGAAAACACTTTTATTAGGTGTATTAACATGCAAAACACGCCAAATAAAAGTGGTTTTTACGCTCGCAAAAGCGTTTGGAATATTACCTCTGGACTGCGGCTCCGGGTGGTGAGCTTTAGGATCGCTTCAATGGTTAATATGAAATATTTATTTAAAATTGTGACTTTACACTAGAATATTATACAGTCTCCAGACTGGGATCTGATGCATAATTCTGATCAGTATAACTTGATGCAACAAAAATGATCAAGATACGTTGCGGTTAGGTGGAGAAAGGGAATAATTATGAACGAAAAAGCCTTTTAACAGTTCCTATGCCAATATACGCAAAACATGAACATAACATAAAAAAAACATTTCAAAACTTAAAAAAAGACTTAAAAAAACGTTTAAGATACATTAACATTAATCCTAAACTAAAATGGCACAATTTAACATGTAAACACAAATGTAAATGTGTTTTATTAAAATTGTAACACCTTTTATTACTTTCTTTAAGGTGTAATATTAACTATTTTAATTGAAGAGAGTATTATAAATCACCTTTATTTCTGATTACTGTTTTAATAAGACTGTTGTTTTTTTATAGTACAATGGTTTAAATCTGGAGCACACGGTCAATTTGGATACAAAAATACATTCACCATATGAGATGGGTGTGGTTTTGTAACAAAATAGTGAAAACATTTACGCAGCTAATTATTGTAATTTAATTTAACGTAAATGTTAAAATTAAAATGTCATTATTTATTTTTAAACCTTTCACGCACAAACTGCGTTTTTTAGATACAAATTATAATACAATATAATAAATATCACAACTAATACATAAACCACTTTCGGAAAAAGGGATTTTTAGTACCCTGCAATTTAAATTAATAACCCACTTCCAATGTCTATAAAAACAATTAGAAATAAGATAAAGTAAAATGAATTGTCTCATTCGCCCGAACCAATATTAAATCAACTGCTCCACAATGTAAAGTTATTGTTCTTTTATTGTGCGTTTTGTAGTATAAATAATATAGGTGTACATAAATGAAATGTAAACTGAATTACGTAGTGGATAAAACGGTCCAAACATTTTGTTAATTATCTCTGTATATTAAGTCTTTTTTGTTTATTCTCACGTGTAAAAATATTTATAAAAATATATATTGTAAAGTGTCATCGACACGGATAACCACAGTGAGGTCACATTATTTTAATTTTTAATCTTTGTTGAAAATGGACATAAAAATTATAAACGAATAAAACTAAATGAAAAATAATGTTTTTTTTGGTTCCTTTGATCTATTTATTATGTGTCTATTTCGCCTTTTAAGGCATTTTGAAACTTCTAGTTAGTTAACAACGTTTTGAAGTACAATGAACATTATATTCAGGTAGGTAAATAATACAGTTATAAGTGTGAAATAGAACCAGACCCAGGACGAGTGTTTTTTATACGTGGACACTTTGAGGCAAAAATCCTGAAAGAAGAAATCGAGTGGAGATAAATTCGTCTTTGCCTACCATTCTCGAAGTTCTGGGTTTGATTCCTGCTATGGATGTAAAATATTGATTTTTAAGACTGTTTAAACTGCAATATCTCATTGTTCCTGGACTGGCTCATGAAACGAAGAACTGATCACATTCCTTTCATGTAACAGATTATTGAAACACTGTGTTTGGTTAAACAATGCAGCGCCTGTGCACCATTGGGTGTGGAAAGGAGAATGATGATGGACACATTTAAGTGACAGAATTTTTTGTATAAAAGCTAAACAATTAATTTTAAAAGAGTCTGTAAAAAATAACGAGTCTGATAAAATGCAAAAAGTGAAATAATTATAAGACAATACGGTTCCCAAATGTCAATTTTTAGTGACTAAAAAAATATTAAAAATGAATAAATTAAGCAGTTACAAAAATATATGAAATGGATCTAGAATAATAAATCGTATTTTCAAAAATCAATACGGATATGGTAGAGAAATATTTTCACATGGAACTTTAAAAAAGAAATTATCAAAAAAGTTGTCACTAGAAAAACGCGACATGTTTGGCATTGATAATTGTGACGTGAAAATTCATGACGGTGTTCTACAAAAATTTAAACGGTTGGAAACAAAGTCGAAAATTAACATGAATTGTGGCGTTTTAGGGGCGTGGCCAATGCAATGACTGTTTTTGCGGCATTTAAAAATTACAAATTTAAAAATATTTTTTATGCTACTGATAAGCAGAAAAAAAAATCTTTTTACTCGACTGCATTTCATAGACGTTTAAAATTTGAAAGATGCCAACAAAAAAGTTATATTCCAACTATTTACGTAAATAAAATAGTACTTGTACATACTTTAGAAAATCACATTGTTTTTTTTTTAAAGTTGATCCGAAGAATCAATGTTTGAATGGTGAGTTTTTTGTGTAACATAAAAAACGTTTTAAAAAAATCAAAGTTAATGAACTATTTCTGTTTTATTTTTAACAATATGTTTTAACTAAAATGTATATATTTTAGATATTTTTGTAAATAAAACTAGAATCTTTAATTACATGCTTGTATTTGTAACAAGCTGAAAACTGAATCGATTTTATAAAAAAAAGTTGATCAAAAGCATCAATCTCCTAATGGTGTTCTTTTGTGCAAGAAAATAAAACAAAAAAATAATGCAAGGTCCATAAACTTTCCATGTATTTTTAACAATATCTTTTAACTTTCAAGTACGTCCAATTTGGAAGCGGCCGTCATTCAAAGAGAAAGTAGTTTTTTCTGTGGAAATTAGAGTTAAGACCACATCTCAAGTCCGTTGAGCAAGTACCTTTCTACTCGCACATATAATAATACGTCATTATCTATATTTTCTCACATTATTACTACTGTGTGTGAATGTAGTTCAAGTCTGTATACGGAAGATAAAAACGAGTTATTTTCGTGGTCGATGCACTGACCACCAAAACGCTAAACCAGCAATTTTTTTAACCACCAGTTTGTGTGTCATTTAATTTATAATGAAATATTTTAACCATTTTCAGAGCAAGTAGGTACAAAGGTTTAAGAGTGAACACGTTCAACGCTTAAACTGTTCATACCATTTTATCTCAGTTAAAAGCCGAAAATCGGCGTTTATTAAAGTAAATAATACGATATTTTCTGTTTGAAAACTAGTGAAATATGTTGAAACAGAATATGAAAAAATCACTTTTTTTTACATTTTCAAAGTAATAAAAGTCTATGCAATAATGTCGAGTGAAGAAAATTTTTTGCTTATTATTAGTAGCATAAAAAAATGTATTTTTTAATTCCCGCCCATTATACGTCACGATTCATGTTTATTTGTTCCTGACCATTCAAATTTGTTTAGAACATTGTCACGAATCTTGAAGGCACAACTATCAAGGCCAAACATGTCGCGTTTTTCTAGCGACACATTTTTAAAAAAAATTTTTTATTTAAATATGAAAACATTTCTCTACAATACCCATATTGATTTCGAAAATACCATTTATTATTCTGAATCCATTTTATATATTTTTATCGGTTTTCGTAGTATGTGATATTTCCCATTATGTAAAATTATATTATAAGCGAACAAATTAGATACTGTTTATTCTCACTGGGTATTTAAAAAAATATTTTTTTCCAAGACAAGAGCCAGGAGACTTAATTACAGTGGTGAATTACAAAACAGAAATACTAGGCTTGCTAAAAATCACATTTTGTGTTCTTTCCGAAAATCGAACCCGGAACCTTCCATGCGTGAGTCAAGTGTCTTAACCATCACACCACGGAGGCCGCGAAGGTATATTTAGGTAGAGTAAATACTTTCTATGAGGTAGGCAGCATTTATTCATTTTTATATAATGCAGTATATTTATTCTTTGTAACGTGAAGAGATGATTTAAATATGGAAATCTTAAAAATTTGGGTATTATTGGACTTTCGTCAAAAATTTAAGTATTTCCATACATAAGCATTTGGAATTGCACGATCAGGTTAACGAAGTTAGTTGAAAACTCTATGGCAGTTTTCAATTACTTAAAAGATTGCTAAATTTCTTGCTAATCAAGATTAAGGAAACATTAGTCCAGAGTTTACTTCTCCCAGTCCTTGATTATGCAGATGTATATTACCCAGATGCTAATTCTGAACTGCTTGATAAGTTGTCATGTCTTTCCATCTTTAAAATTCCAACCCTTAAATCAAATACCGCACGCAACTACACTCAGTATCACGCATAAAAGAAACATTTACATTCTGTCAATTCTTCACAATATTTTGAATAATCCCACTTCTCCCATTTATCTGAGAGAGCTCTTCCAACCTCTATCACAACATAGACTATTTTTTTGTTTTAGTAACGAGAGCACCCCTTCAATAACAACTAACCGCTCTAATTTTTTTGCCCCCTCTTTTACAGTAGTAGCTGCTCAATTGTGGAATTATCTATTCACTAATGTCAGAGAAGCCCCATCTTTATTTGCGTTTAAATCAAGATTAAAATATCACAATCCAAACGTTTGAGTTCTTCTATTCTTTTTCTTCTTTCCTTCATATCCCCCTTTCACTCTTTACAGTATGGTGTAGATTTTTAGATGATTTTGTTTCAAATTTTGTAAAATGTAAAATTATAAGAATCTGTACTAATACATCTAGAATGTGTCCATACACTTCTTATTTTCTCAAACTGAACGGTTTGGGTAGGTAGGAAAAAATTGCTTAATAAACATGCATATAACGTGTCAAATGAATACAAAATACTGCATGTAAATTTTTCACGTGGAAAATCGAATCACTTATTACGGTTAATAACCCTAAAATAATCCCCTTTTTTTTCAAAGGAATAACCCGCTAAGATTTTATTTAAGAAGCTTATCTGCAGGTGGAAAAGAGAGGACATAGTCGGTAAATAGTATTAATTTAATGTATTAAAGCCATACTGAGAAAAAATAATATGAATGTTACTAATCATAAATCTTTTCAAGTCGTTCTTATTCATATTTTAGACATGATACATACTCATGAAACCATTTTCAATTCCTCGATTAAATCGATGATATTTCAAAAAATAAAATCTGGAGAAATTAATTAATGGTTTTCACCAGAAAACATTTTTTTTTAAATTTGGTGGGTTTTTGTACATGTTAATTTTGAAACTAAACCTCGGAGGGTTTTATCAGTTGATAATGCTTGAAAAATGACATAAATTGTATTTTTATCATTTGTTATTATCCGTGGCCCTGTTTTAGGTCCTGTCGGATAAACAGATCTGGTGGCTTCCAAAAATAATTTCAAGGCTTTTAAAAAGTATTGCGGCGACTTGATCATGTCAAATCAATTTACTCCCTGTGAGTAAAGAATTCACTTCCTTCTTTTCTCAATCCAATAAAGTCCGTATTATACACTTCCGGCTTACTTCTTTCAGCACGAAAATGCCAAGGCTACCAGATTATAAAGAGCTCTTTTAGGAACCTTTATCGTTCGCCAACGAGCAATTTTTCAAATCAAATCAAGGAGACTTTTGTCCTCATGTACGGTGTGTGGAATGCGATGGATAAGCTGTATTTTAACGTGTTTTTTACACCATAACACCCACCCTAATTGAGAAAAAAATTCTTGGTTTTCTTCTTGCAACTGGCGTGAATCAAACCCGTGACGCAAGTTTTACTGTTGGCTGTCTAACAAACTTTGCCGAGGCGCCTGTCGTATTCATTATTTAGATTTTTCGACATATTATTTTTATCATGTCTTATAATGCAGATAAGGTGATCAGTCAGGATCACGCTTCAGGTATCAGTCATGAGAAAATAAAATATTGCGTTTTTAACCATTTTTGAAACAAATATTTCACGTCCCCCAAGTCAGGAATCAAACCAAGGACCTCTAGAGCGGTAGAAAAATGCGTTGACCAACATACAAAGAGGTGGACTTATCTTCACACGGTTTCCTTATTCAAGGTTTTTAAGTAAAATCAGGGATCGAGTCGAAAACAATCGTCCAGAGTTCTAGTTATATTTCACACACAGAAATGTGACGAAGATATGACGAATCATGGCTACTCTCAGGTAAAAAATTCTTGAAAAGGAAATTGAGTGAATATAAGAGAGCTGAGACAGCCCCAATAAGCTTTACTGTGGGTTGCATAAATGTGGTCTTTGTAATAAACTTAGGTAAGGGGCCAGAAAGCAGAGTGTAATGCTCTAGAAAAAAGTACCTAGTCAGTACCATGCAAAAGAACTAATAAAAGGGTACTCGCAATGTTTTGCTTTTGATCTAATAAAGCTTAACCCAAATCAAGTAAGGGTTATCACTAGAGCCCTTAAAAGGCACTGCTAGAATAAACCTTTCCGAAACTTCTAGATGTAGGTTCTGCAGTACAGATGAGGAAACACCTATCCATATTCTATGTAAATGTGATGCTTAACATCATAAAAGGAGCCTCATCCTCGGAGGACCACTGGTTAAACCTGAGGATATCAAAGAACTTGTCCTTTACCTTATAGCCCAATACTTTACGGGTCTGACCTTGAAAGGGAAGATTAAGCATAATGCAAACCTTACGCCTTCCACACAGTAGACAGGCTCTTTATGGACCTAGGCTTGGGGGTGAAAAATATTTTTCTATATAAAAAAATACTTTTTAATGTTTTTGACTCACTGAAAAACCAAACCGAGTAGATTGACGTTTCGTAGGGTAATTGACATGTTTGCTTACCGTGCTTGTCTCGGGTTCAATTCCTGGCATACTTGACATAAAATATTTGTTTAAAAGATCTAATCTTTATTATTATTTTTTTTTTTCAAAAAAATATTTGCTTTCTATTTACCGAAATATTAAATATTTAGGGCCATTTTCAACGAGTTGTTAATAATTCATTATTAGAAAATAGGAACCAAGTTGAGGTAGAGTGTGATTCGAACCACGGGCCTGTGAGCCGTAAGCCCTAGATACAAGCCGCGGGACCACAAACCGATTCTATTTTATTTAATCTACGTAAGGGCGGATGAAGAATAGAGTTCTGTAAAAAAAAGAATTAGGACCCCACCCTGTACACCTTTTTCGACTCGATGGCTACAAGACTCAAGGAGGACAAGTCCGCCAGTCTTACGCTTTAGACTTAAGTCATGGGAGAAAAATGTTACATTAAAAAAAAACAATTAAAAACAAATGTTTTATCTTAAGCAGACTTGACACCTAACGAATTTTCACAAGTTGATTTTTAAAATCTGATACGTTAGACTTTTACGTAAGACTGATCTTATTACCTTCACGAAATAAATCATCAAGATATGCAGCAGTTGGTAGATGCACTCTAAGAGGTAAAAATAATGTTAAAGGTACTTGTTTGATAAATGAGGTTTTTAGTAAAGTATACCCCCTAGCTTATGAAATTTAATTACGTCATTCTAAAGACACATATTTGTTTTACGTTATTAATATTATGTTAGTACATAAGTGCAAATATATTAAATGATAAATCCGTTTGACAAACAGCCGGCAAACTTCAAATGACCACCAAAATGCAATGAGATAATTTTTTAATTAAAAAAAAATTTTGAAACATTTTCGGTGCTGAAAAGTTGTTCGATTTTAAAAAAAATCTTGTATAAACAAAATGATTAATTCTATACAAGGCTAAAAAAATATGTTTAAAAAACGGCGTATATATAATTTCCTTTCTTTATTATTTTTTAGGTTGATTGTGGAAATTTTAAATTGAAATCGTACATAGATATTTTATAGTCAATTACAATTTGATGCGTGAAAAAAATTAATTCCTTAACAAATATTTTCGTTCAGTCAAATCAGATGGAGAAACATTTAAATTACTGTCTATTAAAATGTGTTTCAATTAATTTCTAAAAACTGATTTATAATAAAACATGGTAATTTATTTTGTGTTACGCGTACTCAAAACGAATCAAACATATTGAATGCTTCCGAGATCGAATCAAACGTACATCTTCTACTTTTTTCAATAATTAGACATTCGCAAATGGGTTATGATTCGACAAAAAATGAAATTACGGTATAAGAAAATTGACCCGCAAATGAGAGGATTATAAAATGAAATTAATGAACTAAAAAGCGAATGAAAACAATTTTTACTGGCTTGTTTATTGATCGACGGAAAAGTTTGATTGGAACAGAGAAACGCAAAATTCAACGCAATAATAACGAAATAAACGATTAATCGAATTTACGCGTTTTTTTACGGTACACATTTTGCATAAAAAGTCACATAGAAAAGAAGAAGCTTACAACTAAATTACGGGTTGGCTTGTGGTTTTGTGATAATGTGGTCTCCGGATTTAAGATCCAAGGGTAAATTTACGTTTTAGCACATTACGGTTTTTAATTTTTTGTAAGATTGTTTTCAGTTGCAAATTGAGTGACTTTTTGCAATTTGATTTTTATTCAGATTTATAAAACGTTCCGAAATTTATTCTGTTTTTTTTTCGGAATGATAAATTGATAAACTGAATTTAATATTGCTGACATCGTCAGACTAATCGGAATCACGACGTTATAATTTTTGTTACAGTTATATCAAAGGCACGAAGTGTAAAAGTAACACAATTTGAAACATTAGTTAAATATACTTATCTTACTTTTTTTGATAAATTTTATTTAATTTACGCAATTTATATCATTTCAAGATTTTGACCATCAAAATAACACTTAATTATTTTTAATTACTCTAACGAAATTAAAGTATTACCATACAGGAGCCGTAACAAATTAAAATGCTTTAGCTTTCGAAGTAATTATCACTTCGGTACAATTGAATTTATTGTTATTTAAGAAAACAATCTGTGATGTTTATAAAACTATTGTTACTTTGTATCTGAAATTATTTTGTTTTCAATAACTTTAAAAGAAAGTTATGTATTAGTCCTACACATATATATTGCCCTTAATTTAAAAATATATAATCTGGTATGTTTATTTTTTTCTAACTTTTATATACTTAAAAATTATTATTTTTGGCGTACCTTTCATCATCATCATCATGGCGATAAGTCCGCCCATTCCTCCCTTCTTGCCTCCGCCCCCGCCGCCGCCACCTCCGCGACGCCTTCCCTCCGAAGCGGACCTCCCCAGCTCGCCTTCCGCCCCCAGATCCAGACTGTCCTTGGCGTCGTCATCCAGCAGCTTGAACTTCAGGGAGTGAGTGTCCAGGAAGGACCCGATCTTGTACATCAAGTAAGAGTCCAGTCGCTTCTCCGGCTCGTTGGGGAAGCTCCTCGCAAGTTCCGCGACCTTTTCCGCGGTCTTGGCCTTCTCGCTTCCCGGCTCGTTGACGAGGGTCAGCCCGGGGAGGAGGGAGTAATCCCCGGACTCCGACAGTTTTTCCACGAAATGGACGACGTCAAGTTTGAGACACGTGGGGCTGTAGGAAGAGTCGCAATTCGTTCCCAGGGACCTCGCTGAGAATTCCACTGGATTTGAACTCTTCACCTGGTTCGCCGCGTCAGGGCTGATCTTGTAGGATGAAGAGAAAATTCCCCCGACTTGCATTAATACGATGAGGGTGGCGTACGCCTTTGCGGCGTTAAAATTAAACGCCATTTTAAATGATGCTAAGGCGCACTTTGCACTAGTTCTTAACACAACTGTTACAGATTTTTAAGTGATACTCGTTTCGGATCACAGTTCTCTTTTATACCGACAAGTGGTGGCCGAATGAACGCGCGTTTGAGGACCGGCTTCTTGCTCGCAAATTAAATCTTCGGTGGGAGAGAGATTACGAATAATCTGGTTGTATTAATGTTGAGTCATTAACTCTAGTACTATTTCTTATATGTGTAGCATTTGGAAGTACAATGTACACATACACGGCTGCCTGTGTTCCTATACGTATCTAGTTGAATTTTTATTTACAAGTTCAAAAAGGAGGTTATACATTTTATTTAACGTAACATAATTTAACATAACAGATTAAGGATATGTATCTCAGTTGCAATTGGGTACGGTTTTTTTTTTAAACTCGACATTCGCTAGAAACGTAATTTAATGTGATTCGCCTCAAATCGTTCAATCTTTGTTTTCAAAAATTGCAACGAAGCCTGAAGGTAATCTTTATTTATTTTTTAAATTTATTATTTATATATATCATTAGCTCTTAACATAAAATAACGTTGTATTATATATTAAAATGTTCAACCGTATTCAACCGTGTGACCAATATTCAAAAGTAGATATTTTTAATAATATTTATTACATTTAGATTTTTTAGTGATATTAAAAGTTTTGTATGATTAGTTATTTTATGTGACGACATTTACAATAACAATATTATATGGAAACCACTAAATGGACTTTATGATATGTATTTATAATATAATTGTATCTTATAAATTGAAAAATGTCTGTTGGATTTCCAATGAAATAAAATAAAAATAAAGTAAAATAAAATAAGGAATCTACACATGGATAAACGATAAAATATCGTGTTTTGAAAAAACGATAAGTCTTTGATATATTTTAATGCCGGTTTTAAGCGTGTTTTAAAGAGTTTTTTTTTAGGTAATTGATGAGTCGTGGCACTAGATTTAATTATTTTTTAATCAGATTGCCATGTAGGGCGAACATCGAGTTTTATTTTATCGAGGAATATTTCAGTGCTACTAAAGAATACAATAAATATTTTAACTATGTTCTCAGTAAGTACCACATGTGTATGTTACTATCGTTTATTGCAGAACGTACTTTGTATTATTATTATCTCTTGTTATCATACTATAGATTTTTAAGTGCAACCATTTTTTTAAACTTTTTTTTCTCCTTCATTTTCTTGAAAGTTATCTAAATTTCGTAATTTTAGGTTTATATAATATTTCGTAAATTTAAGTTTTTTTATTTATGGTCTTTAATTGAGGACCGTTTTAACAAAGCGACATATCTACAAAATGTAAATTTTTCAGGAGAGGGTTTTTCATGTTAAAAATAAAACTATTACGATTTCAAATAAAATAAAAATTAGGTTTTATAGATATATAGAATCTCTACACATGGACTAAAAATCAACTTTGTAGGATGAGTAAAATTATTTATAAAAATGTTCTTAATTCACGAATTTTTACAAAAAAAAATATCTACACATTTCTGTGATAGGAATGTATGAAAAATTGATTTATATTGGGAATTAAATAAGTTTAATTTGGCATAAAATAATTTTAAACTGATTTTTGTAAAATTGTATGTCTACTGACATATCTAAGTACCTATGTAAATATACAAATTTAGGTATTTCTCCTATATATTTTTTACATACACAATAGCACAAATAAAGTGATAACAGAATATATTTCAAAATTGATTATTTTATATTATTACATTTACACTAAAGGGTAATTTAAATATTTATATCCTAGAGTACCCAAATGATTTAAACATTTTTAAAATAAAAATAATATTTACCTAAAAAATTATACCTATACGTAGAAAATACAGAAATAAAATCACAGAGGAAATAATATTTAACACTAAGAAAACAGTTGGTTATTAACCAATTAATAAAATATATATTGAATTACCGATCGGTTTCTGGGCCACCACGTGCTCCCTTTTCAAAGTAGCATAATTTAGAAATGAATATAGTCCCATTTTATAATTTTAACAGTGCCTACCTAAATCTAATACAAACATATGGAGTATAGAGGTAATAAATCTTATACATAGAGGCTATCGGATAAAATTACATTTATTTGAAATATTGGTAAAGACGTAACATAAGTATGATGTATGCATGCTTTATCAAGTGTGTTCATAAAATCAAAGAAGTAATAAATGTAATTAAATGTTTGTATGTAACCACTAACTGACTTTTCCGTGTATACCGGTTTCGAGACGTACCCATCTCTTTGCCAGGACACCAATTAAACCAACATGCCATGCAATTTAACAACGAATAGTAAAGATACATTGAATGATATAATTATTATAAAACTCCTTAGTTTTTTGAGTTGTTTTGTAAATAAGAAATGATAACTAACAAATCATAACTACTTTTTGAAAGTTAGAAAATGCGTTTCCTATGACATACGTCTAATTACATGTTTTGGCTAAGGGCAAATTTCTTTTAAATTATAACCAGTTATGAAAGAAAGCGAAATTGGTTTGAAAATAACAATTAAAAATTGGATTTATTGATAACCAAAAATAAAAATTAATTGTTTGATCTCGGATATAAACTGTGCATGCAATTTGAAACTGATTTTAAATAGGGACATACGTGAATTTTTTATGTTTTATCCAAATGGTGGCCTTCGTGGTGTAATGTAAGGTTCCAGGTTTGATCCCCGGTGAGAAAACAAAAAAATATTGTGATTTTTCTCAAGCCTAGGCACATTCTGATGCAAAAAAAAAATAAAAAAAATATTGAACTCTGTAAATATTATACATACATATAAAAGGCAAACGATACTTACAAGTATATCCATTCATTTGGAATAACCAGTAATCGGTTTAATCGCTTTTGAGACATCTTCGAGACTGGTATCTTTATTATATTTATTCAAAAACTGTTGGGATAGGGAACTTAAAGTGTTATACTAGTATAATTATTCATTACCTTTAAGAGAGGAGTAAAGGACTGGATTTTCGTTTGTGGGAGGAATTTGAGAAGGAAACTCTCAGATGATTTTCCGAATGTTAGAGTTTACTGTTTGCCATATACTTATTTTTTTAAATTATTATTATATTTCTGATCCTATATAATATATGTGGCGATATATTCGTAAGTCTTTGTTAACTAATTGTTCGTCCCAACTTAACACAGGACTGTAAGTTCTATGGAGATGGGTCTTATGTCTAAAACATGTGTAATAAACTGTTTACAAAAAAAATACGAACAATTATACAATCAAAGATAATTCCACATCATGATGTAGCGAGATTTTTTATTTATTTATATTTTATTTTATTCAGAACCCATACAGTCATACAAAATAAGTATTAAAAACAACAATTTTTAACATAAAAAAACCAATTAAGTTTTCATAAATTAAAAAGATATAAACATTAAATGTGACAAAAAAAATAAATAAATAAGAATTTTAAGTGAAAAAAGAATAATTGTTGACATTTGCGTTTTCCATGGAGGTAATAAATAAAAATACCGAATGTACACTCCGAGCCATCCACGCACACACATGAACGCACATATAAAACATACACAAACATATTCATTACATGCGGCACATATGCATAACATAAACCACTCAAGATGCACATTCAGCATCTATCCCAAATAATCGACCCCATGAAGACATTTTCTGTACAAATGCAACGTGCAGTTAAAAATGTCTACATCAATACTGAGTCCATTATAATTTCTACAAGTACGTCTAATGAATGAATTCTACAGGTTCGTCTAATGATAAGAGACTTAGGAGTTATTCTTGATAATAGTTTGCTGTTTGCGTCTCACATAAATTCGATTGTTGAAAATAATGCTAGGCTTCGTTTTAAGAATTTCCGAACCCTTTAAAAAACCAAACACATTAAAAACTTTATACAACACATTTGTGCGCAGTAACTTGGAGTTTGCTTCCGTTGTGTAGAGCCTACAATACATAACAAACAAAGAAAGAATTAAAAATGTTCAACGATATTTTTTAAAATACCTAGATTATTTATTTATTTATTTATTTATTTATTTATTAACGGACATTGTCCATGTTTACAATTTATAAGGTTTAAATATTACAATAAAAGAGTAGTTTAAAACATTTAAAGAAAAAAGAAAGAAGCATTGACAAACATAAGGGACATCGAGACAAGATCTGGACTATTTATTTAGTGCTCGTTTAAATCGTTGTAAACTTAAACCAAAAAAGTCCAGATCCTGTCTTGAGTTAACAATACGACAAAGGCGGGTCATTGGAGAATTTAGGCCATAGTTTGTTCTATGCTGATCGATGAACTTGAATGAAGATTATAAAAACAGTTAAACGCTTTGCACTTACAGCCAATCTGCTAAACAAAATGGATTTTTTACCCTTGAAAATAGACGCACTAACTCTGAATTATGCTATTTATATAAATTATTAAATAATAAAGTAGACTCTTTTAACGTACTCTCCAAAATTTTTCTTAAAGTCCCCTTTTGCGTGACAAGAAATAAGTATTTATTCCATCTGCCAATCTGTAACACAATCCATGCACAATACTCTTTATTCTAACTATAATTGATTTTTTTTCATCAATTGGTATAATTAACACGCCCCTTAATTTATTTAAAAATAAATTAAGACTCATTCTTTCTGGCTGCGATACGATCCTACTTGCTATTTAATGATGCTCACACTTACGCGTACCTGAACACTTACTTCCACACACACACTCTACTTTTACTCTCAAACAAATACACACAAACACACCCTTTTGTTGTCCAACAATTTAATATGTATAATTTTTATTCAGAAACTTCGCTGGTCTGTCTTTAAACCGTATCTTTTTTATATTATTATATCATTATCGACGGTTTGTTTCTGTAAAATAAATAAATAAATAAATTAGTAAATAAATAAGTATGTTTTATTTTATATCAGTGTTTAACTTATAAAATAATATTTTAAATAAACGTATTATGATTTTAAAAAAAAAATTGCATATTCATACCACACTCGTGTTTAATATTATTTTTTCACCCCTGTTCTCAATATTTCCAATAAATTTTAAAACTCTCCCTGCATACCCTTCCACCCTATTCTACCTTATCTACTCTATCCAACTCTATCAGTTAATTCTATTCTGTATAATAATCTTGGTTAAGTTCATATTTATACCTAAAAATGGGTAATTAGGAACACCTGAAACATGCGTTATAGATAATATTAACTTATGTGCGGTATGTCATATTGCAAAAAGTGTTTTTTTTTTTTTTAATATATTGAATTATTTTCGTTAGAAGGACATTCTTTGCAAAGTGTTGCGGGGTAGATACAAGACTTTATATAATTTTATTTTTATGAGTTCAAATATATGGTGGTGGGTTAAGTTCTTGAATACACTATCTCAGTGTGGCTAAATACTTTCAATTAGGACGTCTGAAAAATTATGGATTAAATAAATATTTAAAAAAAGCAGTAATGCGAATTAAATATACAAATGACTCGTCTTTTATTTCAATAATTAGTCATTTACTTCCACTATAACAGGTCATGTTACCTGATACTTCTGAAGGTATTTTATATTTTTTTATAATTACGACGTTTAGTTTTGCTATTTTAATAAGAACTATCTTCGTAACCAGGCACTCGTTTGTCCGTGATTTCCAGCCAATAAGAGACTCGTAACTTGCGCTTCCATTGGCTGGAAATCACGAACAAACGACTGCCTAAGCCGCGATTATGAACGCTATTTTCATCGGTACATATCTATACGGTATAAACGAATATCGATATTTATTTGCAAAAATATGTATATTAGTACTAAAATTCAAAACCTGTTCGTGGGCAACCTGTAATTAAACATACCTCGAAAAAGAAAACTGTAAACATATTTTATTTTTTATACAAAAAAACTAATTTACCTTGTAAATAAACTTGAAGATTAATTTTAACATTACATTATAATACGGATCTAAGGCCTCGATTACGATGGGAAGATAAAGCTTATCTTCAATTTTATCTACAAAGTAATATTAAGTATTTTATATTTAAAAAAATATGCATGTTTACATTTAAAAAAAAAAAAGTTTAATTATCGGCTACCGACGAAGATACTTTGATTTTTCATATAAATATACACACTTTTGTACACAAATATCGATATTAGTTTATACCGTCTCAGTATATACCGATGAAGATAGCCGTTCATAATCGCGACCCTAGTAAGGATGATGTTCTAAGTAAAATTACAAATAAGAAGTCGTAATTTTAAAAACTAAAAGAAAAAATCGGAAAAATAAATTGTAACATGAGCTGTTATACCATCAAGAGTTATAATTTACTAATTTAAATGCTCTGTAATTATATATATTGATATATTTTTTTAGAAGGCCCGCTAAGCCTCTATTTTGAGGCTTGTCAGCAGGTAGGATAGAAGAAATATGGAAGAAGGTAATGAAAAATACACCACAACACCCAGACCAATTGAGAAAAAATCTATCTTGGATTTTTTCCCCCATAACTGGCGGGAATCGAACCCGCGACGCCAGTTTCACAGTTGGCCGTCTAACCAACGTCACCTGTCGACCCGTTGTAACAGTCGACGCGTGTGGCGTTTCATCCTCTCTTCCAACCATTTTTAAATGACGTGATGGTATTTTTAGTAGCCATATACATTAAATAAGACATAATCGAGATAAGCGTTTGCAATTAAATAAATTTCAAATTAATCTATGCTTTTTCGAAATCTTAATTTATGAATAGCGATATGATAGAAGATTATTTAAAGAGGAGAAAGGTAGTTTTTCATAGGCTTTCGCTGCGTACAGTATTCAGAACAATATAAGCAAAAAACAGTCTCAATTACACACATTCGATTCAGGTTTAGTTTAAAGAATGGACGCCATTTAAGCGTAAGATCTTCATTTGTGAATATAAAAAAATCCGTCAGTTTTTAACTGATTTAATTAAAAATGTAGGTTAAGTCCGGTAATAATAATCCAGTTAATTTGTTATTTACTAGTCCTTTTATTTAGATTAGATAATTGAGAAAAGCATTCGCATTCCAACGTCATTTTTAAACAAGTTTGATAGGAGAATAATAATTCTACGTGTATTTTTTTAACTGGTCTGTAGCCGAAGTGGAGCGAAAATCGAATAATGATAAGTGTACTTGGATGAACTAAATATTTTTACCATGGAGAAAAATTTGCCTTAATCACAAGGTGGCTTTTTGAGAAGATAAAACAGATTTAAAAAATAAAAATCCACGTAAATCAAACACACGTATTTGACTTTTAATGTTTCTTGACAATATTTTGAGTAAAAAGGCTGATTTCACTCCATTAAGTCCATGTTGACTACATTTTTTTACAAGTTTTAGTTCTTCGTCTACAATTACATTAGTGGCTAATTTATGGATAAATTTTAATGATTCTAGTTGAAAGAGTTCAATTATATTTAATTGTTTAGTTTGTTTTAAACATTCTCTAGTAGCAGTTAGAAAGGGAAGGTCATATAATAACTTTAATATTTTATTTTTTTGTCTTTGTAGTCTGTTTGTCATTTTGATATCCTGTTCTCCATAGTAGTTGCGTACAACATATTTTAGTTTTTACATAGGCTTCATACAAGAGAATTTTGTCCGTTTTTGGAACAAAGTTTTTGATTTAAAAAAAAGACTCGATAATGTCGCCACTTTGCTAAATATATTATTAAATTGTTGATATGAATTGTCCATGTCAATTGTCAGTCTATTCTTAGTCCTAAATATTTAACATGTTCGATTTCAGTAAGTCGTTCATTATTTATGTAAACATCTACTTTATGACATTTTTTTCTAGATTCAAAATAAAAAATATTTGTAAGTAAGATAAGTTTGTGTTTGTCTATTTAGTCAACATAGTTAGGTCTTCGTTTATGTCATTGTTGGTTAATACGTCTGTTTGATTTTTATAGAATAGTCCTATGTCATCGGCATATTTAATAATTTTTCCCTTGAAATTGTACAGTGACAAATCATTAATGAATAAAATATACAATATTGGACCCAAAAAACATCCTTGTGGTACTCCAAAATTTACTGTTTGCAAAAGGCTTTTTTTTTCCATTTACATTTTATATACATAAAGAGGGCGGGCATATTGCCTTAAGGCAATTTCTTCCAACCTACCCAAACCGTTCAGTTTGAGAAAATTACAAGTACATACATATTGAATATTACAATTTTATGCACAATTAAAAACAAAGACTACGAAAATAAAAATGTATAAAAAAATAACACTTTGCCATGAAAAAAGAAAAGGGGATGGGAAGAAAAGAAGAAGTATAAATATTTAGATAGTGACATTTCAATCTTGACTTAAATGAAAATAAAAATAAAAAAGGGGTTTTGATAACATTAGTGGGTAGATTATCTGATACTGCGCCGTGCTCCCCTCACTTCTCCCCTGCAGAAGCAAGCAACCATTTGTTTTTTTTTAATATTTTACTTTTAAAAAATTCTTTGTTCTTAATATTTTTTTTAATATGCTAATAGGTCTTCTTGCCCATACTGATCATTGTGGTTTCGGATGTGACAGAGTTTAAAGAACACCCTGTATTCGTATATCTTTTGTAAAGTCAGCGCTTTGCCTGTTTCACATAACTAAAACTAGTGAACAAAGAACCCAGCAAAACAGATTCACGAGAAGTGCCCTAGCTGAAATTTATGCAACCCCTACTGCAAGAACAAGCTTCGCTCAAAGAAAATATAGTGTCATTGCACTGAAAGTGTTGGACAGACCGAAAGTGTAGTCAGTTTGACAGTTCTTTAAAAAACCACAAAGAGCTTAAATACGTTTAGAGTCCATATAACCAAGTGAATTGCTGCACAGGCCTCAATTTTTTTTATGATATACTCCGGGCTATGCTGTAAATCCAATACAAAATATATTTCTAATTTCTCCTCGATGCTTAGTGTATTTAAAAAAAATTGGGTATTTTTATTGATCATAATTTTAAATGGGATCGTCATATATTTAAACTTTGTGATCGATTGCGGACTCTTGTGAGTACTTTTTATAAGTTATCTTTTATTTTGCCTAAAATCACTCTTAAAATTATTTATTTTTCTTTAGTAGAATTAATAATAAGATATGGTATAAAGTCGTGGGGACATTCAACTTAAACTAATATTAAAATGATCCAGGGTCTACAGTATTCTATAGCTAAGTGAATTGTACCTGCAGAGATTTACGAACAAAGAAGTAATAATGATCTCCTGTACAAAACAATAAAAACTCTGCCTGTACGAGGACTACTGTGGCTTTGCATCATTTTGGAACAATTTTATAGTAATACATTTAAGTTTCCTCTCAAACATAACTATAATACACGCTTCACGTCTAATGATGGCTTGGTAGTCCCAAAAGTATGTAATAAGTATGGAAATAGAACTCTCAAATATTTAGTACCTAGAATATTTAATTTATTACCAAAAGAACTTAAATTTAACTCACATTGTAACAAGAGCAAAATAAGAAAGTGGCTACTCGATCAAGAGTTTATATATGAATAGTAGCTTAGGTGTAAATATTTTAATTTTTCAAATATTTTCTTGTATTTAAAAAACAAATTTATATATTATTATTTGTATAAACATGTTAATTCTGATCTTTCCGGCTGTTAATTTTTATCTGTTATTCATTATTTTTATAAATGTAAATAATATTATTAAGTTAGTATAAATATAATCTTCATCAACAAGCTACAAAAAGTGGGATTTTAGTTTTAGTAAAAATATAACAAGTGATTTTTTTTTTAAATTGTAAAAATGTAAAATTATTATACTATTAAAATAAAAAATAAAAAAATATTTAAATATACATTTTTTTTTATACCATTATCCTTACTATGTTCTATGTTCTATTATTGTGTAACACTTCATGCCTTGATGCTCTAAATCCCCTGACTCTGTCGAACTAAGTCATCGAATGGGTCAAGAGTTTCAAATATCGGGAAGTATATGTTACGGAAAATGGCAGCTTTCAAAAAGAACTAGGAGTGCGGCTAGGAATAGAAGGCACCACATTCAATAGTATGAAGGCTGTCTGATGATCGGATATTTACTCGGTGAAAACCAAATGCCGCCTATATAAGAGTCGGGACCTCATCCTGTGGCTAGTGTCTCGAACTCACAGATAAAAGGTCCGTGGTTCGAATCCTACTCTACCCCAACTTGATTCCCATTTTATAATAGTGAGTTATTTACAACTCGTTGAAAATGGCCCTCAAAATGAAATATTTGAGCAAATCTTTAAAGGTGTAAAAAATTACAAAAATCTTCTCAATGAACTAAAACTATTAAAAATAATATATCAATAAATAAATTTAAAGTAAATCTAAAGAAATTTTTTGAACACTTTTTTTTTTTTTAAAGAATTAACGGAACAAGTTCCTTTTATATTACATACATACAAAAGTATTTACAGTGGAGTATATACAGTAACAACTTTTTCAATGCTTACTTAGAAAGAACATAATTAAAATATTGATTCCACACTAAAATGTTTTACAAGTAATTGTTTATAAGCTGGAAATTTCGATAAAAATATGTCACCTAAATCCGAATGTTTATTACCCAGCGCATGTAGACGATTCAGTACTGAATTGCTAGAATATATTGAGATATGATTGTTGCAGTGATAAAGTTGAACTAGTAAAAAAAAAACTAAAAACACACTTTGCACTTGTAAAAACTTCATTTAATTTTGATTAGTATGAATGTATTATTGTTTTATGATTTTTCTTTATACATATCCTATGTTTTTATTTTTTTCTCATGTATTCGTATTTAAAATTATATAAACTCTTATAAATAAACAACTGCAAGTAAGTGTAAGTCACTCTCCAAGCACAAGAGTTAGTCGCTTTTTTTGGAGAGTTACAGTGATAACATTTACTAGATGTGTAAAGGTAGATATGTATGGAATTTTTAAAAAACATGTACCTTTTACGTAATTTATTAATAAAAAAAATCAATAAAAAAAATCATAAGAACGCAAATATTTATTTTAAAAAATAAATAAATAACGCCAGCATAATATATGTTCTTCTCTACAGATGCGAATCGTGGCACCTCACTAGGGCTCAAAGCAGCAAAATTTTGAGTTTTGAGAATAGGTGTCTCAGAAGAATCTTGGGTGTGCGGTGGTTTGACTTTGTGAGGAACGAAGTAATAAGAGAACTGACGTAGCAAACTCTGGTGACAACTGTCATCAAGCGGAGGCGATACGGTTGCTAGGCCATATACTGCGGATGCCTCCTGAGAGCCTTAACCACGCTTGCCTACTATACAAAGCATCAGGTTCTCGACGTCCTGGACATCCACTGCTGACTGTTCGTCGGCAGTGCCTGTCAGAACTACGGGACGCGAACCTGACTTGGGAGGATGCACGGGATCTGGCTGCCGACAGAGATGCTTGGAGGATCTTTGTGGACATTATTATTTTCCAACTAGGGAGCGGGCATGGAATAAAAAATAAAAAAAATCTTCTACTGCAAACCAGTAAATTCACAATTTGTAAGCCTTAAAACAGATCATTGTCTAGTTGGGCGACAAATTGTGAATTGCAAATGTAAAAAAAAAAAAATTCTCGATGTATTTAAACAGTTCCTTCATGTTTCTCTTCTCTTCAATAAACATGTATGTATGTAAATCTTAGTAATAAATCTATATCTACATCTATAACGATAGTGGTTACACATATAAATAGAGACATTTACCCAAGCGTCAACCACAACCATAATACAAGATACTCTAATTGGGATCTGATACTAAGTGAAGGGGTCAACGCTGTTCTGGCATCGAGACAACACTATTACGTAGGCAAAAAGGTCCATAACCTTTTGCCAGAATCGTGGAAAGACGGGAGTGTTGTCAAGTTGCGGAAGGTGTTGACCTCGCTCTTTCATGACATTGGTCGTAGAGAGTCGAAAAAGTTGATGCATGCTACGATTGGAGATTCTTACTGGATGTCGAAAATAAAATATAAAAATAAGAATAACTTTAAAAATATATTTATAAACAATATTTTGAGCTTGTCCAATCTTTTGTAGACAAGGACTGGATTCAACTTCCTGGGGAGCTGTTTATATTAACATAAAATAATTGTTAATATAAACAGCTCCCCAAGAAGTTGAATCCAGTCCTTGTCTACAAAAATTTGGACAAACTCAAAATATTGTTGATAAATTACCTGGTCCATGAAGAAGTATAGAAATTGAAAAAATAATATTTTAGGCGTTGCCTAGTATGTAGGTGAAATAATTCAATTAGATGAATCACACCCGCATAAATAAAGGTTTCAGCTCTTTAACTTCACAAACATCAACAGATGAAAGAATTGAAGGAATATAGATGTTCAAATATAGGCGGAATGGTGAATGTTGCACAGTGTGTAAAGTGGCCACTTAAACCAGCCATTGACAGGTCATAAGCCCTGTAGATGCCTAGACTTCCATATTGCCTTCTCTTGAATGTTCTTCATCTCTGTCGTAATATGTTAATATATTTATAGATGGCAACCATGAAGTTTCGCATAAATAAATTGTCTATGTTTTTGTGAATGTATATATGTGTATGCGCATGGGTGTATATATGTGTGTGTAAATATATATATACATTTATGTATATATATTTTTTTTTATTTACTTACAATTTTAAAAAACCCGTTAGGGTTACATTAGAAATTTAATATTGTCTAGTCATTTTATGTCTCGTCTAGTCTAGTTAGTTCAGTCATCATGTGCTTTTTCAGATTGATTTTAAATTTGTCTCCATTAAAAGTTTTCAAGTAGTAAGGTAGGTCGTTGTAGTGTTTAAGTCCATTATGTAGTATTTTTGACTGTCCTGTGTTGTCTTTGCTTTTTCAATATGATAGTGTTTTTGTTGTCTGGTGTTATATTTGTGTATGTCAGCATTTTTGCATATATATATAAGTGTATGTGTGTATGTATAAGTATCAAAATGTGTATACGAATGAGTTTATATTTTATTTTTCTGTGCTCTCTATTCATTTGTTAACTATTATTATATATTATAATGTAATTGCCTAGCTGGGAAAGGGGTATGTTTGCTTGTTAGTTGGGCAAAGTGAACGTAAAATTGTATTTTGATAAACGGTGTAAATAAATAAAATAAATATATGAAATATTCGATTACAGGTTGCCGGTGAAGATATAATACATTTTCATACACATATACACATTTTCGTACAAACATATCAATGTTACTTTATACTGTCTCGATATGTACCAATAAAAATGCCTAGGCATGACATTATACCAGATTTATATTGGAGGCCCTAAGAGTCGTTAGCATACTTTTTGTATCATGCATGTTAACTAAGTATTTAATTATTTAAGTGAAATTCCATATGATTTATGAAAGAGGAAAGAATGGAATGATGAGTATACAAATTACCTGCCTCAGAAGGGAGTGTAATTGAAAAAATAAGGTCGTGTGATTTTTTCAAACAATAAAATGAACGCATCATTTCTGAATCAGATCGGAAGTAACTTATTCATAAATGAAGTTTATAAACAAGTACCTATTATTTATAAACAAGCTTGGTTAAAAGTGGAAAAAAAACTGACAAACATCTTTGCAAATAACAACAAAATCAAGCTCTTCATTTTCATTTTATTATGACTTATTTTTTTCATTATTTATTCATATTTTTCTGTCACCTCACTGGGGTCACTCGTGCCAAAGACACTTAAAAATATTTTTTTTTTTGAAAAGTTTTTACATTTGAGAATAAACAAAAAAGACTAACTTAATAAACAGAGATAATTAACCAAATGTTCACAGTTTTAAAAACATGGTACATATATGTACTTCTATATTATTTATATTACAAAACGCACAATGAAAATAACAAAAATCTAACGTAAGCTATACACTTGTGGAGCAGTTGATTCAATATTGGTTTGGGCAAATGAGACAATTAATTTTACTTCTACTTAGCTCCACTATCCATTTTTTATAGCCTTTTGAAACATTTTCTCGTTACTAATTGTTTTAATAGATAGTGGAAGTACGTTTTAGATTTTAATTGAATAATACTCAAAATCCCTTAGTCCGAAAATGGTATTAGTATGTATTGGTTTAAATTGTCTTTGTGTTGAAGATCTAGTGATCATATTATTTGTTTGTGATGTATTGTAGAGGTTATGTCTTTCATTTGAGTAAGAGTAGTTTTTGAATCTGTAAGTGAGTATTGTTTTAGCGCATAATTGTTTTGGTGTCATAAGTTGTGATTTGTGGAATATTTTTTCAGTAGATGTCTGTATCAGGACTCTGAGTATTATTTTAATTATGGATTTTTGTGCAACAAATACACTATTTAAAACTGTGTCACTTGCACCACCCCAACCGATTATACCGTACTCCAAAATTGATTGGCACAATGCGGGTGAGATTCATTTAATTGAAATAATTCAATTAAATGAATCTCACCCGCATAAAAAAAGGTTTCAGCTCTCTAACTTCACAAACATCAACAAGTGAAAGAATTGAAGAAATAAAGATGTTCAAATATGGGCAGAATGGTGAATGTTACACAGTGTGATTAGTGTTTAAGTAAAATATTTGTCTGTAATTGTGCTTATGTGATTTTTCATATATATAAATAAAAAACTAAAAAATGTCAATCCATTTTAATTTTACTGTGCCGTTTAGATTAGGATGCTATGTGTAAAAAAATTTATTTTCAGTTGGATATCACGCGGCTGGTTTTGGAAATTCTTGTAATAATTAACAGACTTTAGAAGAATCATAACTGAAACTATTTTGCTTTAAAGAATAGTAAATAAATAGCGTCATGGATTTTCCCCTGCTCCTTGAGAGGATCCACTTTACCTCTTACCCTTTTCTTCATGGGGTTTGTATTAATTGTAAATACTTTAGATAACTTTCCTCTATGCGCAGCGGATAGAGTCCCCCAGAATTTTATAACAGCTGCGAGTGGATGGTAGACTTAAGTATACCCCTTAGTTTATTTAAAAAATATCAACGCAGTAATTTGGAAGGCGAATGTCTTCATGACATCTGAGAATCTATATTTTAATGTGACCCAGATATTTGTCCTAATTATGTAAGGAGGTGATAATATCTGCCTCTAGTCCGACTAAAGGCGTGGTCCGTCCATACATGTGGGTCAATTGCCGGCCTAACACTCGTGTTATTGTATACAATCTATTTCTTGTCGTAAATTGGCGACTACAACGTTTGAATAATTTGATAAACGCGCCTCTTCAGATTCACCGCGTAAATTTTTGATTAAACGCTTACATTTAATTATATGTGAAGAAAGTTAAAAGGGGAGTCTTATAAAACCTCAGAGTAATAATGCGCCAAGCTGTAGAGGCGCCCAAACGTAGGAAAACCATTCTACGACTATTGGGTATTAAGTTAGCTACAGTTCGCAGCAAAACTATGGGCTCTACTCAGGTCGAGAATTGCCAAATAGATATTTATTTGCATTGTTAATATTTTCAAATACGTACCTGTGTATTTATTATTGCGGGGTTATTCCAATTTATTTTTCTATAATTCGCCTAAATTTATTCCGTAAAACTGAAAATACATGTGTGTGTTTTTTAATTTTTTATTTATTCATTTTATTCACAATATACTTATGTTACATTTATTCAGACATAAATTCCACCTCCATGGAACCAAAGTCCTGAGTTGAGTTTGTTTGTTCGTCCGTCACATCTCCGAAACGGCGAGTCGTAGCAGCCTGAAATTTGGACACGTCATTTAAGATGCAATTTCAAGGTTAACATTGCTTTTTTCGAGTAAAATTTGAATCGACCTCTACTCGATAAAAATCCAAACTTTATATGGATGCTTAGTGTGGCCTTGACATATTGCCCATAATCAACTGTCATTATCAACAGTAAACATATTTTAATTTACAAATTTATCGCCTAAATTGAGAAAAAATAGTATCTGAAGTAAAATAATTGAACAGTGGGAAAAGTAGACGGTCTTTTCAAAATAACTTTTATAATTATTTTTTTATTTTTTCAACCGCCCTGTCAACATGTCCTGTCATAATATGTCAACTGTATAATGTTAAACAAAAATATGGAAATGGGTAATCATGTTCAATCATCAAACAATTTGTTATTCTGCAAGCTTACTTAAGGAGAAAAAAACAGCAAGTGAGTTTTACGAATTTGAATTCAGTTTATTCGAGTATATTTCTATGAAGAAATAAGGTGAAGTAATCCGCTAGTTTCTTTATTTATTGGGGACGGGCTGGGAGCTAGGCGCGCTTTTTTGTATTTATATTTACATTTAGAAGATTATATAAACAGTGACGATAATTGATGATAAATAACAATTATTTCACTTACTCTCCCGTAAATATAACTACTAGTTAGCATTATCGTCGATAGTCAAATATAGTGGTAAGCTGCGCATAATCGCTATTGGACGATTCGCTATTGCCATAAACGCTGACTCACGCCTTAATTTAAAACTGATGTTAAAGCAAGTACCATTGATTAATTATAATCTAAAAAAGACACCTAGGTACGCATTCATTTTGTTGAATTAAGTAGAACTTGTAACCAGTTTGAAAAAGTTCGTTCGGTACTTTAAGAGAGTAGGTAATTTTAGAAGTGTAAGAAGAAAAATGATTCAAGTTTTTATACTCACAAGCTTTCCTGATGATATCATAGAAATATAAAACATTACGCGATGACAGAGAATTTTTATGAATAAATATTTATTTTTTTTTTTTCATTTGGGAAATCAACAGTTCTACGTATATATTTATAGCAAACAAACAGATATAGTGTATAAACTCAGAACCAATAACAGATTTCCACAAAGTAAACTAAGTTAGTAAAGAAATTATATTACATATTAAATAAATACATATAAGTTTAAAAATATAAAAATGTTATTTTCAGGTACTCGTAAATATTTTTCAATAATCAACGATTTTTTAAATATTTTTTTAAGAACCGTAAGTTATTGTGAATTGGGCGGGATTAGGACAAAAATGCTTGAAGAGAGGATAAGGAGGGGAAGGGAGATGTACATATTTATTATTATAATGTCTACTAAGTTACATAATGCATTTTTAGTGTAAATTCAAAATGTGATGTTTGTGTAATCTATATCTTTAAATTTTATATTGTACACTGAAAAAGTCCTACGAAAAAAAGCATTTTTAACATCCGATGTTTTACTTATTGGTACATGAAACAGGTGGTACCGGCTACAAATCCTGGCTGGCACATGTATTGTTATTAAACTAAGTAGTTCTGTATAGTCAACTATTCCTGTCATAATTTTGTAAAGCAGTAGTTGGTCCGCACACAATCTGCGGTATTGTAGAGAAGTAATTCCATGGAAGGTGGAAGCAGTGAGAGTTGATACATAAGAAAAACCGGTTTTGTATTTTAGGTACTTTATAAATTTGTTTGGAATATTTTCTATTTTTGTTATATATATGTTATACTGGGAATTCTATATCTGAGATGCGTATTCCAAATGGCTTCTGACAAACGTATAATATAATGAAATTAGGGCCTTTGGATTATCAAAGTGTTTACTCATTCGAATTATGAAATATAACAAGCTCAATGCTTTGGAGGTAATTTTATTGATATGCGATTTAAAAAGTAGTTTTGAGTCTAAAACAATCCCAAGATCTTTGATTTCGTGCTTTCTCATAAGTACATTATTGTTTAGTGTGTAATAAAAATTAAACATTTTTCTTTTCCTTGTGAATGTAACACAGCCACATTTATTAATATTCAAAAACAGTTTATTTTCAATACAATAGTCAGTTAGACGATTAAGATCGTCTTGAATCATGAGGCAATCTTCTCGAGATTTGAACATTATTTTTCTGTTACTCTCTCTCAGATAACTCGCCGATACTGGGCGAAAAAAAACAACTGCACGACGGATTGATTATGCCTAAATAAAATCAACAAAATCACTTTTCGTTGTCCCGTATTTCGCACCTCAAAACCGAACAGATTCCGTTGTTTTTTTCAGAAAAAGTATTAAAATATCATTTTCTGGGTAAGTGTTTTTTTTGTTTTTCAATAATAGTTATCGAATTTGTATACCGTTCATTCAAAGACAAATGAAAATGCTGGGTGCTTTTAATGCTTTCTTAATAGTTCTGGTTCCCATAGGAACAAGCTAATGGTAAATATCTACAATGTTTTGAGTACGTCCAAATGTTTGTTGACAGACTGGATTGAAAAGTCAACAGATAAAAGAGTTGAGGAAATGCGGTAGTTTGAACATAGGCCCAATTGTGAATGTTGCACAGCGTGTAGCCACTAAAACTAGCCACTGACAGAACATAATACCTCAAATTGCCAAGACTTCCATATTTGCTTCTCAAAATGTTTACGTCCCCTGTAAGCAAGCTGTAGCTATCTCTATGCGGATGAAGAATACAGTTTTGAGTGTGAAATACAACTAGAATCCTGAAAGAGTGTTTTAGACTCGATGGCTGGTCTCATGTAAAAATCCTGAAAAAGAAAATCGAATGGAGATATGTCTGCCTCGTAGAGTAGTGGTTGGCGCCTTCGCCTACTATTCTTGAGGTCTGAGTAGATATGAGTGATGGCAAAAGTTGGTTTGCAACCCGTAGTCTTTGGGTAAGTCTGTTGCTTTTGAGTGCGCTACCGGCCTTGAGTGTTACCTGGGGGCGTTCTGGTGCTCCAGAGAATATTAACTAACGTTTCCTATCACTGTCAATAAAAAAGGTTTTGAACTGAGTGAAGGGTTTATTTATTTATTTTATTTATTCTTACCCTTGTAGACGATGAAGGGGGGTTTTAGAGTGACAGTGAAAGGGAAATTGAAAGTTGTAAATGTAAATATTTATTCGCGCTTTTCCTAAGTAAATTTGGGTAGTAGAGGAAAAAATATAGTTTAATTTTTTATTGAAAGAAAACAACAGCCAATACAACAAAACAATAATATTTACAAATAAAACAAAATTATAGGCCAATTATAGTTTTCCATACATTACTAAATACAATGTCAAAAAAAAAGAAAAAAAAACGTACATTGAAATAGCCAAACCGCATTATTCCACACGTAAAAAATAAATAAAATATTGCAATAATAATGAAATAATAAAAAAAAGGAAGAAGTTTATTGTTTACTCAGACATAAAAATCCTTTCGCCGGTGGATCCATACGGAGTAATACGAAGCTATCGGTCCTCCCTTCTTTCTTCTTTCAAACAAGAGAAAATAATTACAATATTAAAGTGTACAAAAAAATAAAATATTGGGTTTGTACAGTTAGATTAAATTATAATTATTATTTTTAATAAGGGTTTTAGCATTTTCTTAAATTCGTTTAAAGTGAGGAAATATATATTATCTATTTCAGCAAAAACGTATTATAATTATTTACGATTCTGAGCAAAGATGCATTCTTATTATTATTCGTGCTTAAATACCAACATGAAATAATTGTTGCAGCCGAGTTGTACGTTGAGGGATACGAATTTTATTTTTCTCAAGCAGTTGAGGGCAATCTAAGTTGTTATTGCATATTTTGTAAAGGAAAATGGTATCATCAATGATTTTTCAAGATAATCAATTCGAAATTAAATTACTGGAAAAAAATCTTGCATGTATGAGTAAATCCGAAGAAAGACATTTAGTCTTTAAAACGGATTCAGGTATGTGGTGGATGCTTTCAAATATTTTGAGGTCCTGGTTTCGATTCCTGGCAGGGTGGATTGTGGAATCTTTCTGTAACCGATGATCAAGATAACTACATTTATTTTTTCAATGCAATGCCCTTTGTCCCTTTGGCGCGGTATGGTGGTTTGATGATGATGCTAGAGCCATTGAGTCAAAGCCGTGTTTCGATGGCTACCTCATCAGGATTCTGATTCTTTTTCACATGCTGAACTGGACAACCGTCCGGACTCCGGACACAGACAAATAAATCGGCCGCGGCCTGTGTGAAATCGACCTTCCTTTATCAATTAGTAATTTGTGAGTAGAAATATTGCTTAAAATTAGTAGTTACTTTCACTTGAAGTAAATTATTTATTACTAACTTTCGGATGCTTTGTGGTTGTGCGGTCAATTGCATGAAAGTTAACGCATCATGAAAGTTGCTGCTGATCCAATAAAAACTTTAATCTATCTTCTATCTATAAAAATGGATCTATGTATGTTTGTTCTTTATAGACTAAATAACTACTGGACCAAATTACATGCGATTTTTTTGCAAAATAATCTTACTTACGTGAATAAGGTTTGTAAATAATAATATCTTCGACAGGTTCATCAAAAAATAAGTTAGGAATGAAAATGTGTTTTTCATCAAACCTCCAGGGTTTCATTCGATAAAAATGCATATTCCGAAAAATTCGAATAATGTTGTTGTTTTTGTATATTAAAAAAGCTGCAGAAGCAAGCAACCATTTGAGTTTTTAAATATTTAATTTTTAAAAATTTTCTTTGTTCTAAATATTTTTTTAAATACGCTTATATGTTAATTTACCCATACTGATCATTGTGGTTTCGGATGTGACAGGGTTGAAAGAACACCCTGTATATGTGCTACAAACTTTTTAATAATTAAAAAGGAATGGCTCACGTTCAGACGCTGTAGTCTTTGTGTGCATTTTTTCCAAATCATGTTATAGCTTAGTTTTAAGACGTATTTTTCTAAAGTGTATTTTTGTAACCATATTTCCATGGAAAAATAAACAAATAAAAATAATCAAAAAATATGTTAGGTGTCAAAAACCTTTTTTCAATTCTTTTATCTGTTGATGTTTGTGAAGTTAAAGAGCTTAAATTTCAATTGAAGGAATATAGACGTTCAAATATGAGAAGAATGGTGAATGTTACACAGTGTGTAAAGCTTCAACTTAAACCAGCCATTGACAGGTCATAAGCCCTGTAGATGCCTAGACTTCTATATTACCTTCTCTTAAATGTTCTTCCTCTCTGTTGTAATATGTTTATATAAACAGCTTCACAGGGAGTTGAATCCAATCCTTGTCTACAAAAATTGGGGAAAACTGAAAATATTGTTTATTTTGTTATTAAATAATATTATTGGAGCATAATTTACTTGAAAAACCATAAATATACTTTTGGCCAGGTTTAGTTGGATCCTGCCACACTGTGCAACGCAAAGGTAAAAGCCGAAATTCGGTTTCGGCGTCTTGTTTCGGCCAATAACCAACCGTTGCGCCTTGAAGATGGTCGCATATTATTACAAATGATCGCTAATAAACTGAGATTGATGTACAACTGTGGCGCCATATGTAAGACTTAGTACATAAAATAATGATGTGTTAGTTTTTTTAAAAACCAGATATAAAAATGTTGATTGGGTTATTCTTATACACATGCAATACACTTATGCATATAAAATGCAATTTGAGATCGCCAAAATTATTAGCAACAAAATGCTAATATTAAGTAGGTTAGTGGGTAGTAATTAATTTTTATATTTATTCATGTACGTTTATTTTCAAATAGCTCTACTTTATTCAATTGATACATTCTATTTTATTTATGTTTTCTATCAATCAGTATTGAGTATGCTTAATTCTTGTGATACTTGATGTAAGTATGCCAAATGAACGTATGAAAAATCGTAATAAGTATATGTATTTAAATTTAAATAATTTTATTTATACAGAAAATTTTGTGTTGAGGAATTTAAAAAAATATATATTTGTAATTTGCATAATTTATATATTTATGCCAGAACATACGTTTTACGAAAATAATAATAATAACGTATTCCTAACTCTATGAGGCCAAGAGTCCTGTGTTAAGTTGGGATATAACATAATGGAATGTGGAAGCCTGTACATTATTAAATAATATCAAACATTTTCTTCTTCTCTTAGTGCCCTGTCAAGTATCCCGAACGTTGGCAATCACTCTGGCAAAAGTCTCCCTGTCCTGTGCTGCCCGGAAAATCTGCTCTACAGTCCTGAAGCCAGTCCATTATATTTGTGATGATAAACTTATGTGATGTGTCTACTAATTGCTCGTCCAAACTTACCACAGGACTTTTAGTCCTATGGAGTGAGCTATGTCTCAAAAAATGTGTAGTTAACTGTCTTTAAGTAAAATATTTTTTCATAAAATAAGTATGCGCATTTCTGTCATTGTTTCATTGGCAAAAATAGAACAAGATGGTTACATTAATATAAGTAGACTAATCTCTATCATTCATCCGAACAGCTAAGGTGTTCTTGAATACTCGTGTTCTAAGGCTTCTTTATAACTCATTGGTGCGAAGCAGACTTGAGTGTGGATCTCTGATCTGGGCGCCCCACGAATTGAAGTACTCTCTTATGCTGGAGATGGTTCAGAAGAAATTTCTGAGGTATCTTTACTTAAGGGAGTGCGGATATTATCCGTGGTTGTACACGTCTGACTTCATACTCGGAATGCTTGGCTACAATAGTTTGGAGAAAAGAAGAAATGCATACTTGCTTATGTATTTTTTCCGATTGATCCGTGGTATTACGATCAACATAGGTATAACGGAGAGTATTTTTCTTTATGTTCCTAATGACTACCTTAGACATAGACAGCTTAAGCTGTTTTATCTTCCTGCTTGCAGAACCAACCTGCCGATGGTAATGCCAGTAGGAAGAGCAATGTCTTTACTCAACCGTTTCTCTTCGGATATTGAAATCTTTCATTTTAGTGAAAAAAAGTTCAGAGAGGATTGCATTCTTTCTCTATAATTGCAGGGTATTTTTTATTTTTACCATTTTTGTATGTTGTTTATTTTATTTTATTTTGTATGTATGTCTGATTTTTATGATTTTTATAATCCGAATCATTTATATTAAACTTAAATGTTATTCTTATTTATATATTATGTAGGTGCATATAATATGCATTTGTGTGTTCGTTTTGAATCAACGTTCGCGTATTGTCAATCCTTATTTTATTGTTGTCATTATTTCGTATTTACTGCATTTGGTGATTACCTACTGTATTGTATAGGACTCGTCGCACATTATTCATTCGATGTGTATCAGTTAAATTTAAAAAATAAAATCCTTTTTTTTTCTTCATAATACGGTTTTGAAATTTAACATACTTAAAAAAAAAAAAAAAAAAACAATTTATATCATTTCGTCATTTGAATTTTAACAAAAAAGTTTCTAACTTTTTACTAAGCTCTTTATTGTACCATTTTTAATATAATTTACAAGTTTTAAGCAAATATATTATTTTCATACTTACGCACCCATACAAACGCACCCTCTCCCTCTTTCATTCCCACACGCACATGTATCCTCTCCCTCATTCATTCACGCATACACACATTCACATACACATGAATACAAACGTCACACAAATAAAATTACTAAACTTCTTTTCTTATATATTATGTGTCATTATATTTACAGTGGATTTTTGTAATTGGCTTTAGTATTGTTAAGATTTTTCTAATTATTTTGTTTATGTAATAGCTGTAAAAATCCCAAATAAAATGAAATAAATAAATAAAATAAATGTTTAAATTTTAGTGTTCATTTTTTCGTTTTATGTATGCATTGAATTTTTTCGTTATGTACATAAACGTTTTTAAAATAAATAAATTGAAATTGAAATTGAAATTGAGTGGTTTAAATAGTATATGTTAGGGCTAATAGTAAAAGTAGACTCATTTCTGTCCCATCTTTAATAGTTTAAGTACTATATATGAAATATTTATGTTTCGTCGTGATCGTAAAACAATGACGGATATGCGAAAAATGTGACATTGCCTTTCTTTGATATTTGATCTAGAAAAAGTTAAAGGCTTTATCTTCTAGGTTTGAAGGGAACATATCTTTAATATAATATAATAATGCATTATATAACTAACCTAAGTATCAAATGATTTACTTTTGTACTTATCAACTAATGCCGTAAAGTGTTAAAAAATCATGTAAAGATATAGAAAATCACATTCATCGTTGTTCTACGATCATGATTTGATTTTATCAGCGCATGAACTTTCAATCTCTCTCACTTCTTTGTAATATTCTTCACAAAGCTTGCGCTCCAAAATAACTTGCTGAGAATTATATTTACCTTTCTAATCATGGTCTTTGCTTCATTATTTTCAGGAGATAAAACTTTCAATTCCTCGACACAGCAAATTATTTTACAGCTATTCCTTTTCTGTTCAAGATGCTTGACTTTGGAATGAGCTACCTCTATGAAAAAAATGCACCTTTTCTAGCCACCTTCAAGAAACGCCTGAAACATTTCTTTATATTCTCAGAATCCTGAACTCCCTATATTTATATGTTTTTTTTAATATGTATTTTTATTCCTTTTTTATACTTATTTAAAATTTATTTTTTTAAATAATTTTTTTTATTTTGTTTTTTTTACAATATACACAGAGTGATAAAAAAATAAAGGATAATTCCATTGAAATGAAAAACATATAAATAGTAAACGAAAAAATCCCACAAACGTATGGCCTGTTCGTAGGTATACAAGAAAATGTTAATGAATTTTTGCTCCCATAATAAATAAACAGTTATAATATTTTTGTGTAACATAAGAAAGAGAAAATAAAATATTCTGCAAAATCATATATGGTAGTTTTTTTACAATAATTAAAAAAGGAAATAAAAAATATTAAAAGAAACATAAAAATATTCCTTATTATTAAAGGGCAACAAATATATCGTAGAAAAAGAGAATTCGTATCTTTAGTTTGAATCCAGGATAGTGTGTGTTTTTTAAAACTTAAAATATTATCAGTAAAAAAAAAAAGAAAAAAAAAATGCGGATAAAATACGCATGTCTCTGTGCAAGTCCCGGTTCTTCGGTTTTTTTCTGTCTCCTTCCATACTCATTATCTGATTACACATTCCTCATCCATTAATATGTAAAGCATTAGGCATTGTTAAAAAAGTTAATATGTGAAAACCTTATCTCTCAATTGAAAGACAGTTGTTATTTTTAATTAATTAGGTTTTTTTATGTATAAATTTTTGACCAGTTTGTTTTTTGGTTGCCTAGAAGATATTGCTTTTAGAAATTAGTCCGCCAAAGTACTTATTTCTTGAACTTGAAGTTTTTAAATAAAAATAGGAATAAATAAATTATTTGTAAAAATTACTCGAATGTGGTCACATTGGTCAAATAAATGATCCGTAAATGTAATAATTACCCATTTCGCGAAATATAAGCCCGCATAATACACCAAAACCGATGTTCTAGAACTGCTTTGCGTATGTGCAAAATGTTATGTTATTTGAAGAAAAATGCTTAAGAACATTAAAAAATTATAACGTGGAAATATAATTTTAATAAAATGTAAAGAGACATAAATAAATAACAACGAGGATGGAAAACATTTTAGAGAAAGGAAGATGGAAATCTAAATCTAAATTTTGTAAAGAGTCATGTTAAAATATATGCTCAACATATGAGACAAATTTTCTTTGCCTTTTGCCAAAGCAAACTATCATATTGTAATTTAGCTTGAAGAGGTTGCTCTCGTTTAATCCTCAAACCAGTGAAAACAGCACAAAAATGGATCACGAAGATCATTCTTAAAAAACCCTCGAGGTATCCAGCGGAAGATTCGCTAAGTTTAAGTTATTGGATGTAAGATAATTGTTTGTGAGGTGCCTACAACTAAAATTTTATGATAAATTAAGTGAGGTCAAAAGAACCCAACAAAATATAAACACTCGTTCAAGAACACAAATTAACTGTATTGTGCCATTTGTATCAACCGCCTTTGGTAAAAAGCAAAATAATAGAATTGCGAGGAAAATATTTCATGATTTAATGCCAAATAAAAAAGACTCAAAATGTAAAACAAATTTTAAAATAAAAATAACTGCCCATATAAATAGTGTAGCGAGAGATTAAAAATATATTCATATATATATGGAGATTAAAAAACGTAGTACTTTATATAATTAGAACATACATTATTTAAATTCTTATGTTAATTATATTTGTTTTTTATTATGGATTATACTATATTATTTGCATTTATGTACATAATACATGTTTTCTTGGCACATAAATATTTGTAGAACAACGATTATTAATTTCTTACATTTGATTAGCTAGGCATTTATAATTAAGTCATTTTAGTTTTTTCGTAATTGTTATATTAATATACAACTATGTATATATACTTGAAAAGATAAAAAATCTCCATCTTAGAACAGACTGAGCCATGTTAAATGGAGACGATCATAAACAGAGAACGCTCCGTTTTCATTTTCTATTCACTAGTTTTATGTAGATTCCCTGTTATTAAATATGTATGCTTACATTGTACAATAATTTTTTTAAATAAATAAAATAAAATATGTATAATTTGTTAACATCCGTAAGTAAGCGTATACTCGTCTTTAACATAATCGTGTACAAACAGCGTTAATGTAATAAGACAAAAAATGTTCAATAATATTAAATAGAGCTAGAATAAATAATTTATAAATATAACTTTATAAATATTTTTTCACACTATCTTTTCACAAAGCTATATCAATTTACGTATAAAAATAGTTCGCCAATAATAATCGTCCATTGGCCATAGTATAAAATATCCATTAATTTCGTAGAATAACTGAGAAAATAAAGTGACAGTGCATTCGCTGTATTGAGTAAAAGCGTAAGCAGGGTTTAAAAACCGAAATTCTTAATCATAGTAGTTTCAAAATATTAATAAACTAAATTAAAAAGTAGTTTAAAAACCGTTTCATGGTAATAAAAAACTCCCTTTTCGCGTGTTATTGGTAGTTGGTTTTTTTTGGTAGAAATAAATTAAACGATTGACTAACGCCCTCTATCGACAATCGGTAGAGTCTCAAGTATCACGAAGAACGAAAGGTTCAAGTCTACTTATTTCGTTTTTTTTACACAAAAAAACAGCTGTCCGATTTTTCGTTTGTAGTGTTAAAAAAATTATCGAAATTAGTAGACTCGAATCAGTGTTTAATTTATAATTATCATTCTAGATTACGCTGATGTTTCCATGACTGATTTAAGCTGTGAGCAACTCGATAAACTTAAACGACTTCAGAATACATGCATAAGGTTTATTTTTGGTCTTAAGAAATATGACCACATTTCTGATTATCGTAGGCAACTGAAATGGCTCAAAATTAGACAGCGGAGAGACTATCACTACCTTTCACTTCTGTTCAATGTACTTTATAGTCCTAACGCTCCTATATACCTGCGTGAAAATTTTAAATGCTTTTCAGTTCATGGTTGACCTCTTCGTTCTAATTCTTAAAGCACTCTTACTACATTATCTCAGTTTAAATCACGTTTGAAGAAACATCTCCTTTCTTTTCCTTAATCTCTCCTCCTTTCCTCTTTCCTCTTTTTCCTTTTTCCTATTGAGTAATGGTATTGATTTGTAATAATTTATACACAAATAAATTTATTTCTATTTTTAAATATCCAAAGCTTTTTTTAAAATCTTTATTTTCTATTGAATATGTTTTAACTTGAATAATAAAAATAAAACTGTTATTTTATTGGTTGGTTGAAAGACATTGTTATTTGGCAATTGGCTTGCCAATGTACAATTAACATTATGTACAAAAAGTTAAATAAATAAAAATAAAAATAAATGATTTTTTTTTGGGAGATCCCATGTAAGCTGGATTTGTTCCAACATTTCGGCTACCATTACATGAGCCATCTTCAGGGAGAACTGTGTTGTTTGAAAAATAAAATGAATTTGTGTACTGGTAATTAAGATTAAGAACATTAATGCCAAGGGAATGCGTAAGTTTAGGCATTTACAGAGTTGTGACCAGTTATTGGCTGGTTTGCTTGGTCACTTTTTGCACCGTGAAACATTGACAATTTTGCCCATATTTAATCATGCATGTTTCTCAATTTTTTCAACTGTTGATTTTTGTGTTTAAGTTATAGTCGAAACCTTTATTGATGCTGGTGAGATTAATCTGATTGAATTATTTCACCTACTTACTGGGCAATGGTTGAACACATTTTGACCAATTGGTTTAGTAAAAAATATTACGAGTTTCTCAATTTTTTTGTAGACATTGATAGGGTTATTAATAAAGAACATTAAAGAGAAGGGACCATGATGCCACTTTAAACAAAAATCAACAACTGAAAAAATTGAAAGACTATGAATGTCCAAACAAAGGCAGGATGGTAAATGTAGCACAGCATGTAAAGTTTTTTTTTTCAATTAATATCTACTTTTCTATTTTTAAAGTTAAAACTGTAACTTTCCAAAAAAGAGACTAGCTCTTGTGCTCAGAAAGTGACTTACACTGCTATATTTATTTGGTAATTTGAAGTTATATAATTTCAAATATACATGAGAAAAAAAACAATTAAAAAAAAAAAAAGAAAATAATACTAATTAATATAAAATGCTGATTTTATTCGGGTTCGAAAATTTCTTTTAAATCAGCTAATGACATGTCATAAGCCCTGTAAATGCCCAGACTTCCATATTCCCTTCTCTTAAACTTTTTCGATCTCTGTTTTAATATGTGAATCTTAATAACTCCCTAGGGGGCTAAATCCAGTACTCGTCTACAAACATTTTGATGAACTCAAATATTTAATAATTTTTTGAAGGAATATCAGTTATTTCGATAACATTTATAATAATAAAAAAAGGGTTTTTTGTTATATATATGGTTAAATTGGCTCTCCACTAGATAGCCTTTTTTTGGTTATGCTTTATGTTAATACTACTTTAATGTTTATTGGTTGGATACGCAGATATATAAATTTGGCCTTTATAGATCCAATATGGTGATTAATTATAATCATTTTTATTTTCTTTAATGGGCAAGAAGGTCCAATAACAGCACAGAACACTTTTTTTTAGAACAATCAGGTTTTATCTATGTGTTCTGACAAGAAGTTAGACATCACTCTACAGAGGTCGCATCTGTAATATACATGAAGGCAAGATGATCAGTCTCACACTTTGGGTACTCAGCTTTGGTAACAATAAATGTAGAATAAAACACACGTTTTGCAAAACATTTTATTTGAGGAAAACGAAAATAAAAAGTAACGGGAAAACGTAACAAAAAAAAGTTTAAAAAAAAAAACAGAAATCATTAAAGCAACATAAAATCACAGGAAAATGTGTAAATAATAATTACAGTAAAACAAACATAACAAAATAAAAACACAAACAAAAATGAACACAGACTAGAAAAAATAAGAAAAAAGAAACTTTTTACAGAAAAATTAAAACGAACGAAAGAAATTAAAACAAGACTGACTGAAGAAAAAAAAAGAAAAAATCATCGTTGCGTTATAGCAAACGGTAAGAGAAAACAAGAATAATCATAACAAAACAAAAATAAAAATGGTAACAGCGATAATAAATATCTTAATAAATTACGAGTCTTATTTAAAATAAATTATTAATCTCAAGAAAAAGAAGAAACTGCTCCCTTATTAAAATTTCAATAAACTAAGCAGCATCATCTATTTCACTCCAGTTAGTACTAAAATAAATAAATTCATCTCTTGAAACTAGATTATTACGTCCAAAAAATAAGAAAAAAAAACGTCAAGTCATTAAAACAAAAACAAAAACGAAAATAAAAATTAAACAAAAGAAAACATAAAATGTAAAATAAAATTATAAAGAAAAAATAAACTCGTCAAGTTTTAAGTCAATGGTCAAGAGTTTGATAATCGTAATTTCAAGAGACATTATTGTAATTTGATTTAATTGTTATTTAGTTTTTTTTGTCCAGTGTTTTTATTCTTGCTTCAGGTGCTGAGGAAGCTCGATGTTTATTGACCTTCCGTATCCTGAATGGCCGTATCCTGAGTGTCCACCTCCATGGACGTCTTCGTGGCTCGATGAGTGGCTGTGGCTCTGGGAGTAGACTGGCTTGGTTACAATCTCGTAGGTGGTAGATTTGTGACCTCCGGAGGTCAGGGACTTGAGACCGATGATGGCAGATAGCATCAGAGACATCAATGCAGTCATCAAGGCCTTACCAGCCAGCATAGCTAAAGCGCCCATTCCGAGGGCTCCAAGAGTTCCTGGAAATAACAAAATACCAAGTTAATAAAATAATAAATTTTAAAGCATAATTTTAAATTGTTGGGCAAGTGATTTATCTTGAAAGCCCAATTTTCATACACTCCTACAGTTTTGTGATTTTGGAAATTCTCCACCCATGGCGACATGAGTTCAAGGCGGTGAGTTTTCCTGGTATTTAATAGGAGAAGCCCATACCTCTCAAAATACACATAACAACGCTGAAAATTTTTAAGGTATTGATCACCTTAACCTAAAACGTTTCAAAGTAGTTCATTTCAATAAAAAAATTGTTTTTTTCAAAAATAAATAAAAATACTAAAGTTCCTATTATTTACTAAAATATTAAAATTTTTAGAACATTTCCTAAAAGTCGTAAATAACTTATGCTGGAAAAATTGAAATCGAGTTATGGTAGAGTAGGATTCGAACCTCAGACCTTTGGCCCGTGAGTTCACAATACTACTGCGGAACCATAATCCAGTTCAATTATTTGAATAATTTTTATTGATTTTTTCAAACACTTTGAATTATCTAATTTGAATCGGCCTCGTGGTGTGTTAATGAACACATTTGTCTATCATGCAAAAGGTCTCGGATTCGATTCCTGATATGGTTGACATGAAACATTTATTTCAAAATGTATTTTTACCCTTTAGTATTTTATAGTCCCTGGACTAGCGTCTAAATCGGAGGACTTGTCTTACTTACTTGTAACAAAAAATATCAAGATTCGCGGCAAAATGACATAAACAGACTACAAAGACAGCAAAATAAAATATTAAAGTTAGTATATGACCTTCCCTATCTACTAAACAATTAAATGTAACTGAACTCTTTAAACTAGAATCTTTAAAATTTATTCATAAATTAGCCACTGATGTAATTGTAGACGAAGAATTAAAACTTAAAAAAAACTGTAGTTAACATGAACACAATACGAGAATATCAGAAAAATATCATATTCAATCTTTTAAAACGAAAAAAGAACAATCGAGACTTAAACCATGGACTGAAATCATACAATAAACTACCAGACAAAACTAAACAAAAGACTCAGACAACCTTTACAAAAGATGTTAAAAATATTATTATTAACAGTAGAATGTGAATTTTAAAAGTGAAAATATTTTGTTAAATGTATGTAACCCGTAAGGGTTTATCAATGAAATTTAAATTATAAAAAATATAAAAAAATCCTCCGGAAACCACCGGTCAAACCTGAGAATATTAAAGAGCTCGCTCCCTGCCGATACTTTACGGATCTGGGCTTAGAGGGAGAAAACTTTTCACAATAAATTTTCACAGGTCGCAGTGACGTCAGAACCTTGCATAGCACTGATTCTCACCTCTAAGAATAAGAAAAAGCCAACTACATAAATATTAAAATGCCATCTTTAACGCGTTTGTATCTTGTTCATTTAATTATATACCTGTCATTGTTTGGGAAACACTTCACCAGTTAATAGTGCGATAAATTGATACACTTCCATTTAACGCGTTAAATAAAATTACTATAATTAAATTAATAATAAAGCACTGTACTCAATGATGTGAAGACTTACAAAGTATGATTTGATTTTATGATTCAAAGCATTAAATTAGATCCGGCCTGTAAGAATAGATCAATTTAGTTATCAATATATTTCACATAATTTACTTTAATTATATCATACACCGCAAGACAAAAAAAATTACGAGTTTACCTGCTACCGCGCCCCTTGACTTTACTGAACCCTTTTTCTAAGAAATCCTTTATCGATACCTCTTTCTTTTGTTTAATAAATTAAGGACACTATGTGTCACCTTTCTACAATATTTACATTTTAAAATGTCTCAACAGTCTTGTTTTACCCGCGTTTGAGTGAACATAACACAACAATCATGGAAAGTGCAAAGCAAATGTCGATTGCGATAAAATCCAAAATAATCACATTGTCGCAAGAAAACATATCTAATTGTGAAATATCTCGTCGAGTTGGGTATTCAGAAGGTGCAGTGGGGTTTTTATTAAAAAAAATCCAAGAAACTGGATCCATAGAACGGAAAAAAGGAAGCGGACGGGGGCGCGTGACATCTGCCCGAGATGATCGCTTAATAAAAAAAATTGTTATGCGCGATCGATTTTTAACGGCACCTGAAATACACGCAGAGGTGCAGTCTACCAGCACATCAACATTTTCAGTAAAAACAGTGTCCAGGCGGCTGTTGGAGCATGGTTTCCAAGCACGGAGTCCCGCAAAGAAACCATTACTCACGGACAAAATGAAGAAGGCTAGACTGGATTGGGCGAAAGAGCACCAGAATTGGACCTTGGAGGATTGGCAAAATGTTGTTTTCTCTGATGAATCAAAATTCAACCTTTTTGGTCGAGACGGCAGAAAGATAGTTCGACGAAAACGTGGGGAAAGATATCATCCGTCGTGCGTCACTCGAACCGTTAAACATTCACCCTACGTGATGATTTGGGGGTGCATGACAGCATACGGTTTAGGACCTCTAAATTTTGTACAGGGTACGATGAATGCCATTCAGTACAAAAAAGTGTTAAAAAAACATATTATTCCAACAATCGAGGACATTACGCAGTATACCGCGGACCCAATTTTTCAGGACGATTCTGCGCCGTGCCATAGAGCCCGCACTGTGAGTACAAATATATATATTTTTAAATGCATTTTGTGACCACATGATAAATAATTTATTGTTTTTTTATAGATCAATGAATTCAAGGAGAAAATTGGCTTAAAATCGTTGACGTGGCCCGGGAATAGCCCTGATTTGAACCCGATAGAAAATTTATGGGCGATTATGAAAAAAAAAGTCGGGAAAAAAAAATCAAAAAACATTGAGGAATTAAAAAAAAACTTAATTCAAGTTTGGGAAGAAGAAATAACATCAGAAATTTTAGATTCGCTTTACGCTTCTCTAAATAATAGAATTTTACATGTTATAAAAAATAAAGGTGAATTCACTAAGTACTAAATATTTTTAAATGTTATAAATATGTTTAAATGTAAAATACTTTAATTTAAAATAAAGCGATAAGAACCTACTTCTTAAATATGAATTAAAAAATAACATGTCTTTTATTATTCCATCACAAACACTCGACCATAAATGAACCGTTATGGGTCTCTAAGGTTCGGGTAATCTGATACCTGATATATAATGGCAATTTCTAAGTACAATTCATGAGTAAGATTTTTTATTTTAACCTTGAAATAACGAGTAGTCATCACATATGTCAAACAATATAAAAAAAACTAATTAAATATCAAGAATAATTCATTATATGTCAATTTTAGTTTTTTTGAGAACTCGTAAATTTATTTGTCTTGCGGTGTATATGTTGCGAGTTAGTGAAAAAAAAGCAAAGCGATATGCAAATACATAGACCGGTATCTCAAACGAAATAAGTATCACTAAAAAATATCTTAATCAAGATGATGGAATTCTTAGGTAAGCTAGCCATTCACAGGGTTATGTTTTGACATTTATTTTCTTTTTTTTTTTACATAGGATTTAGAGTAACTCCTGTAAACGTCAATCATAATATTTTTACAATAAGGAAGTTCAGTTTTACGGGAAATCGGATAATTTTCTGACATGCGGTAAAAATAAAAGCATTTTTAATAGTACTGTGAAGATTCTCCAAAGAGTATGAGAATAATAAAATGAAAAATATTTTTTTTAATGAAGTACTTTGAACGACGCCACTATTTCTCTGAAATCAACCAATGACAGAGTGTTGTTTTTTGAACGGCGAAGTTTCTCGAAAATGTATGAAAAATCTCAATTAAAAGCATTGCAGTATTCTTTAATAAAATGCACGCTTCCACTTTCTATTATGTTGTATCCCAACTCAACACAGGACTCTTGGCCTCGCAGAGTTAGGGATAAGTTATTATTTTTATAATATGTATCAATACAAGAATAAATGTATAAAAAATAATCACTTAGCTTTTATATTTTATAAATATTTTGTATTTAACAAATACAAACATGTCTACAAAAAAGCATTAAGTATGTGGATCTATGTAGGTAAAATCCCAAAGTCGTGACTCTAACTTAAACTTGGCTTCACTAATTTTTTATACTCGCCAACCAACTTAATATGCGTTTTTTAAACTTGTATATTTGAACTGGCCCCATTTTTCAAAATACAGTATTAATTTTACGGTGGGTGAACATAATTTATTTTATTTTATTATTATTTTGATATGTCCTCTTTATCCAAAAAAATATGCAAATTACTTATTATTTTTATACTAAGTCGGCTATTTTCAAGGATTTTTTTATTTTGTCTGCAGCTGCGTCATAGCGGCTGCCGGCAAAGTTTATTCAGATAAGGATTTGGAGCTTCAGTGGAACCACCCTATTTGGGCCAGGAGATACGTCTTCTTCCAACAATGCGGCAACCACGCTCTGTGTCACACGAGTCCGGTATCAGTATGAATATATGAATGACAGAGACGACGCTCTACAAAGCCGATTAGGCCAGCAGTCTCATTCTTAAGCCCTATGTCTTTTATTCTATTTTTGTTTGACTTATTCTGTGGTCAAATAACTGTTTATGTTTAATTATAAATAATTGACATGCATTTCGATTGTTTTTTTTTTGTCTTTGTTCCAATTTAGCAAAAGATTAAGGTCCCATGAAGTAAATTGATTTATTGTGACTTAATTGGCTCTGATTGATTTAAACACTTTACATGCTTATGCTGTATTCCCGTAATTGTATTATTAATCAAAATGTTTAACAAAATCACTATTTCGGACAGTGTAGTACTCTTAAAATAATATTAAAATATAAAGATCGATTTCAATTTAATTCTTATATGTATAAATACGGTTTTTCAGTGCCAGACCACGAAACTTCAAATAAATATTCCTCATGGTAAGCTTTAAAAAAATCCTAATGAAATTTTACCAAAAAGTCAAAAAAATAAATAAATCATGACCTCAAAATCCAGTAAATCTTTAATTTCGCGAACTAGCATCCCTTCCGTAAACCCCTACCCATCCCCGACAAAATAAAATGCGATAAAAACGTATTTGACCAATGAAGCGAGACGCACCAGACGCGGACAAGGGAAGCGTCTGGGTAGTAGAGGGGTAGGGGTTTGTGGAGGGGCTACTTGTCCGAGAAATTAAGGATTTACATCATTTTGGAATTACAGATTATTTTATTTTTTTCAATGACTTTGTGGAAGAAAAATTATTAAGATTTTTTTAAAGCTTACTAAATGAAGAAATGTTTCTTTAAAGTTCTGCGGTCTGGCCCAGAAATATTGAGTATAATACACCAAAAATTGATAAAATGCATTTTAAACTGCTTGATATTTTATGTTGACATTATTTTAGCGCTGTAATATTTTTTGAATGCATAAATCTTTGTATGATAAAAAGGAAAAAAAATGTGAATAAGGTCGTTTATGAAGGTAAAAATTCCCATTAATTTTAGGGAGACTTCTGTAAATCGAAACTACATGCTAAGACTTTTTTGCAGATTTTTTTTATTATAAAGAAAGAAAATTAAAACCTGTTTGATGCTGATGATGTTAAAACTGTGAGGTAATAAAAGCACGCCAAACCGTATTTCGTGAATGCCTTTCTGTAGTTTTAAACCTAAAAACATTTGTGGTTATTTGTGTTATTAAAACCATTATTATCCGGGGAACAGAACACAGAAGACAAACTTCACAAAAATAGGAAAATCTTTCGGAAGATTTAATGTAAGTCAATTTGATTTAGTCAAATAATCCGTTGGAAAATAAACAAATAATTCGTTTCACTTCAACACTATATTATCGAGCCAAACTTTGTTTCTAAATTTTAGCGCTTTCATAAAAAACAGATTAAAAATATTTACCAAAGTGATTACTATACTTAATTAAACCATCCAATGGTTATAAACCCTTGTCTAGACTTCCGTTTTTGCATCTAGAAGAGGTTTTTAAAAATATCTATTGAAATAAATGTAAGTATATCAACCCTACTTTAAGCTAAATACAAAGTACGAGTGTTATTGCGATTTGGTTTCGAAATGTTTCTTACTACTCCAATTGCGTTTCACGATTGTAGTTCGTGTGTAAATAATGATCGAATTCTCTTTCTCTATGGCACCTGACTTCCTTTTACTTCGACATTTAACTTGACGTATCATTGCCTCTCACTACAATGTTACACCGCTAACCCCTCATAACCCAATGCCATAATCTACATCCATACTAATATAAATGCGAACTTCTACAAAATTAAAGATTTTATACCAAGAAAGGAAAAAATTATGATGTACGAAGCCTATGTCAAAAGTAATTTGAATTACATGATCGCCTTCTGGGGAACTGGTAACAAGACAGACATAACAAGAATACAAAGACAACAAAATAAAATTCTTAAACTAACATACAGCCTACCCTACCTGACCTCTACGACTGAACTGTACAAAAAAACACACCAGTTTGACATAAACTACTTGACTGAAATTGAGACCTTAAAAATTGTGCACAATATAACACTGGGAAACATACAAGACGACGACATAATATTAGTCAAAAATGCTGACATACACAAATATAACACCAGACAACAACAACACTATCATATTGAAAAAGCAAAGACAAACACAGGACAGTCAAAAATACTACATAATGGACTTAAACACTACAACGACCTACCTCACTACTTGAAAACTTTTAATGGAGACAAATTAAAAATCAATCTGAAAAAGCACATGATGACTGAACTAACTAGACTAGACGAGACATAAAATGAGTAGACAATATTAAATTTCTGATGTTACCCTAACGGGTTTTTTAAAATTGTAAATAAAAAAATTTAAAAAACGTGTGTTCGTTTGGGTTCCCTTCACGTCTCAACAAAGAGACCGCCCTTTTTCAGCTTTCAAAGACAACAGCTGGAGGCACGATGCAGAAGCCTGAGTGAAGATCTACGCAACATCCCATCGGTGATACGTAATAAAGAACTCACACGAGAGGTAGTATCATACATGGTCAATATAGTGCAGGCGATTGGTAAAATAAACCAAAGTAGGGAACAAAATGCCGAACACTCCTCTAGTGGAACGGAAGGCCTGTTGACTACTGCCAACAGGCCGGCTTCTCCTGAAGAGTTTTAAGTGGTTTCCTCTCCACATGAGCAAATGCTGAGAAGCTCCCGATTGGTCCACAGATAAATTTAAAGAAATTTAATTGCAGAAAAAATCCACCTTTTTATATATTCACCTTGTATATTATAAGCAAGGTAAATAATGAAGCAAAGAGAGAGAAAAAAAAAGAGACCAATCGACATATTTTTTTGTGCATGAATAGCCGAAAAGGTGAGGTGCCCTAATTTAAATATAAAACAATCAATAGAGTGATGATTTAGATTTATTTAACACCACGCCGCTGATCATCAAGTTCCGTGTTTTGAAAAAGAATTGACAATTTAAAATTCAAATAATGATTAGTTCTTCACTTTTGTTTTAACTCTTTACTATTGTGTGAACAATTATTTTAAAAATTTATTTTTCATTAGTATTAATATTTATAGGAACCATGAAGTAAACTTTTTAACTTTTTTTAACTTATTTTTTCTTTTTTTTTTTTTTTTTTCTTCTCTTCCTTTTTTTTAATACTGCTATTTTATTTAATTGACCTTTTTTTTTACATTTTATAAATACATTTAATAAATATGTAATATTTCTTTTTTAATGTAGGAAAACTGTTTACCATTGTATACTTTTCTCGGTATTTTTGTTCGTTTTCAATATTATGTTATTCTTTTTTAAATTTTTTTTCACTAGTTTTATTGTAATAATGTAAAAGGTTCATGAATTCGTGAATAAATGAATAAAATAAAAAGCTTTTTTAACAACAAAAAAGAATTTCTTTATCTACTGGATACATAATGAAGTAATAGATTTCTCTAAAGTACATATGTCTGGTATACCTTACTAGGTACAACCTGTTTTAAAGCAGACATTTTTATGCAAAATAAACAATATCATGACTACCTTCTAGTTAATTTATTATACAGTTTTACAATATTAAATTATTCCATTCCATTATGAATATTTTTGAGTGAGTTTTCCAATTTTCTCTACTTAAATCCAGTAACCATTTTTTTACAAATTGATTTGATTGAATCCGGGTCATGGTTTTGCAATGATCGGGTAATGTATTAATGACAAGACATTATGTACTGATTTTTAATAGTGCTGGCTGTTTTCTGCAAAATGCACATCTTATTTTGTGTGGTCAGCCAGACTATAAAAATCATTAAACCTGGTCAAAAACTTACTTAAATTCTTTTTTGTCATTAAAAAAACGTATGTGTGCATTATTTTTCGTTTTTCAAAGTAAAAAACGTTCCAACTGCTGTGTAGATTTAATTTTTCATTTTTTTTTTACGAAAGTGTTATTATAGTACGTTCAATTATTATTACCGTTTTTTTCCGTAACCAATTGTACATAGGAAACTGCATAAGAATATAAGGTGTAAGACTAATCATCTCAGGTGTGTGAAAAAAAAATAATTAAGAAATGCTAGACCCGTGCAAACCACCAGAGTTACACGCAAGCAAAGCAATAAATAGGTGGATCAAGAAAAAAAACACTGACAGAAAAAAAACTTTGAAAAAAAAAAACGGACATGGAAAAAATATTAGTTTAGCATCATCAATCTGGTTTATTAACATTATTTATTTATTTGAACAGTTATGATTAGCATTGAAAGGGTTATCAAAATTTCTTGATCTATTTTCAAGTTCATGTAACAAGTTAGTTAAAAAAAAACAACACATTTCATCCGCGTAGGTTTAGTAAGACGAAATCATTTTCGAATATGTAGGTTAAAATGGGTTGGCCTTGTATTTTCTTTTTGTCGTGTTGTTTCGCCTTTGGTACACCGTAGTACAACTGGGTAATTACACTTCCCGAACAAAAAGACTGGAAGGTAGGCTGACCACTTTTTACGGATCATTTCAAGTGTGGATTGGGTACGATATTTACGTGATTGCTACGAAATGTCCGATGATTGGTATGAATGCGAACGGAATTTATCTGGGCCAAAAAACGACGGCGATTCAAAAGACAAGAGTGAATTTAATGACCTTTAAGCAATTTGATGATGCCATTTTAATTGACCAAAAAAACAGATCATAGAAGTGATAAATGAAAGGTAACTTTCCCTAATCTTCAAGGCTTCATAGTCTAATGCGGTTTTTAAATGTAAATAGGAGGATGAATTTGTTACCGTATAAAAGATATGCTGCTGCAAGACGTGTTCATCATCGTTATTATAAAAACATTATCCGCACCCAATTGTGCAGAGACCATTGCATTATTAAATCAAGTGCAGCGTATCTTATCTTACGCTTATGAGGCTATTCCAGGGACAATGAAATACTTCAGTTCGTTTAAAAAAATGTTTTCCAATATTAGCTCTTACTACACACAGACCGTGTTTTTATGGGTTTTTTTTAAAAAAAATATGTGCTAGTGTATTTCGTATTTGCAACTTACGTATGTTTATTGTAAGATGCAAAGAAAAAAATGTAATAAATAAAAAATAAAACCGTGCGTCTTTCTATCAGTTTTGCTGATACAAAAAAGAACGTTTTTTTGACAATAACTGAAAAACTCTTTTATAATTTTCAATTTCACATATCGCGATTTAGATTTGATTGAGCTTTACTACTTTTAATGCCCCTTCCACTGTGAGTTTGGCAAATTATATGGAGGGCCTTTGCAGAATATTTTTATTCACCCTGATGACCATATTGCTTTCACGAATAGTAGCAAAAACTGTATTGACTTATATCATAATAATCTATGTCCATTAGAGTAATTTCATAAAAAAAGGTATGTTTGATTAGAATGTAATTATCGTTAATTAGTTAATCAAATATTTCAGTGTGAAACCGGCGTTGAAAACCAATATTCAATTTAAATCTTCCCAGGAATCGAACCCGGGACCTTAAACGCGGTAGGCAAACGCACCTACCACTGCACTACGAAGCGGACGTTTCTCTCCTCGATTTCAACGAATTTTTAGTTAAGAGCAGCCGTCGAGTCAAAAACACCCAGGGCTCAAATTTTGGTAGGGCCGCGGTGGTGCATATTTTGCTGGAAAATATGTAATGCCGCAGTTGCATTCCATCAGCAACACTACCAATAGTCCTACTCCCTAGCGTCCATGAGTGGTATTTTTGGCCCCGTGAGCCCTGGGCAATGTGGCCACTGGCATTAACATCAGTGCCATAGCAGATAGGGAGAGGATGAATGGCGAGTGTCCGGCGCCATAAAACGGGACCCCTACAGCTAAGGGTAGGTAACCCCGACAGAAAATTCCACCGAAAAAGGCAATGGGAAATCACTTCGGTCAATAATTCCCAGGACATCACTATGAAGAGAAACCGAACAACGGCCCCGAGTCCCGGGTGGTCCTTAAATGGACCAGGGGTGCGAATAATCTCCCGGCTTGACATAGTGGACGTAGAGGGGTCGGAAGAAAATAGTTTTCCTGGCTTCAAAACATCCGAGCATGAACCAGGATTAGAACTGTGGAGGAGCTGTTTCTCACTGCTCATGATAGGGCAGCTTTCTCCCAAGTGATCGTCAACGTCAAGGGAACCCGACATGACACGTGATGAAGAATAGGTCACAATTAAATATATCAATAACCTTGCTTTAATGCTGTTTATTCGTACACTATTTAAAAAAAAAATGCTCTTGTCGACAAGCTTAGATTTAAAAACATTTTATTATCTTTTTAAACTTATGTTTATGTTTTCGGTATTTTTCTCTAATAAAACCGTTATAATGTTTTGCCAGTGTTAATTTTTTAATAATCAATTGTGAATAAGAAGATGCAGATGAATATGATGAGTTTGGAGAAAAATATAATATTATTATGAGTTTGGAGAAAAATATAATATAGAAAATCTGTAGTTTAGTAGGTAAACCAGATAATTATTAAAAAATACCACGAAATAAAAGTAATCTTTTATTTCTGGAGCCGTAGTATTATATTTAACATTGATTTAATCATCAGTAATAGAGGATTCTAATTAAATGCTCACAAGTGCAGTTTTAATTAATGGTACAACATTTATTCTTTATGAAAGATTTCCTGATATTTTTAAAAAGATCTTTGTCATTAAGATACATTATCTTATGATGATTTTAATTCATACAAAGCGTCAATTAAGATTAATGTTGATAACAACAAATGTGTAGTTTTAACACTAACACAACAGAAAAAATATTTCATGATAAATAATCAGACAATGAGATACAGTAAAATATACAAAGTGAACATCATGCAATTAAGTCTTCATGTAAATATTTTTCTACAAAGTCAAGAAAAAAAAAACAGTTGTCAGAAACTAACGTATAACGATAGAGTTAAATGAAAACATAATATTTAAAAACTTTAAAGATGAAGCTGAAAGATTTAAAAAACATTATATTTATAAAGGAAGAGAATCGGCACTTTTTCGAGTATTTCCGGGTCAAAGTATTTTTAGTAAAGCAGAAATAAATAAGATTAGTCAAAAGGATACAAAATATGTAGGATAAGTGTAAAAGTGTTTTATTCTTTCTGCCTAGTCGTGGTTATTTTGCCCCTTAGTTCTGTGAAATCAGCATCTAATATCTGAGATTAATTTTGTACACTGTCTTAAGATTTTTTTTATTTTTTAGTACATCTCCTGGGTGGATAATCCAAAACGATGATGTTCTCCGACGGATGGAAAAAGATAAAGAGGTACTGAAGACCATAAAGAAAAGAAAACTTGAGTACTTTGGGCATGTGATGAGAGGCGAAAAATATAAAATTTTACAAGTCATTCTACAGGGAAGGATTAAAGGGAGATGCAGTGCAGGTAGAAGGCGCTTCTCTTGGCTTAAGAACTTGCGCGACTGGTTCCATTGCAGCACTCAGTCCTTGTTCAGGGCAGCTGCCAATAAAGTAAGAATCGCAATGATGATTTCCAACCTCCATCGGGGAGAGGAACCATAAGAAGAAGAAGAAGAAGTACAATTATTAATTGTTATGTTATTTGTTGCTGCTTGTATTTACTCAGTAGTGCTTAAGACAAAATTACTAACATTAAAATATTTTCTTCTAAGGTAGTTTTCAAGCAACCAGTTAATAACTTTCTTTCCAATTTATTTTGGTTATCAATTGCTCTGTTTAGCTGATCATGTTATGACGTGTCAATAATATAACGTCTAGAGTCCTGCTAGCAGAACTTTACAACTCACCGGTAGAACACTCATAAACTTGTTGTATAAGTATTTCTAGATCTGCTTGCAAAACACATTTTCTAAGTATGCAGTGTGTTTTTTTTCTCTTGACGCGTTTTTACACCATGTTTCTGCAATATTTCTAGCCAAAATGGTTGCCAATATTCTTTTCTACATTTTACGAAAAGATACAGCTTCAAACGTTCTATCATTTAGATTATTAAATTTTGTTTATTTCGGAGAAAAACGCACATGATTTTAAAGACTTCGGCATGATAAACATGAAACGAAATTGCAAACGTTCCTTCAAAAGTTTAAAAAAAGCAAAATTAATGCATTAAAAATCTATTGAATCTACCAAGAGAAGAAACTGTAACTGAGTGTAAAAATAGGGTCAAAACTATGATATGAGTAGATACAATAAGAAGATTATCGTTGAAGATGGTATTCACAGGAGTTGATTAGCCTTATGTATTAGAAATTATTCACTCTTACGTAAGTCAGAATCTGTTCCACATGCATAAATTATCGAACAAGTAATGAGAAAAAATCATTATCGGAAAATTCAGTGGATTGATTAAAAACACAACAAGAAAAATGTAATTGTTTGAAAATAGCTCAAACGACAAGGCATGTGGCTACACAATTGCCTCTATTATATTGTGTTTACGCATGGGAAAAGATGTCTATTTTACGATTTTATCTGAGGAGCATCAATCATACTACTTTTGATGTGTATCAGAACATCTTTATTAAGGTTTGAACTTGGAAAAAGTAGAGACATTTGTAGTGGGTATTAAATAATAGCTTTGTTAGTAAAACCTGATCTTAATGACGATAATTTTGTTCTGATTTGTTTCGGGCTGCGAGCTGATAAGACCGATTTGAAGTCTGCGTCTGTTAGATTACCAACTAATGGGTTCTTAAATCCGTTCAATTAATCATTGCCCAATCGAAAGAAAAACGTTTGTTTTTATTTATAATTTACTTTTACAGTTACAACTATTATCGCGAGATGAATCTAAGTCACATTATTCATGTTTTAAGATATTTAATTACTTTTAAACATAAATTATAACCTTTGAAATATAGCTATTAAGTGCCTGAGATCAATTCAAGTGTTAGAAGCGGCCAACCGGAGGTCAATCGGAAAATTTCTTAATTCTATTATTTATCAAATTAGCGTTAGCTTTGTGGAATAACATAATCAAATTAAACGCTTTGTTACTAGTCACATAAATTTATTTTGAACACTACAGTATAGTTTAGGAAAGCTCAGATCTTTCCATCTAAAGTTGATATCTGTAGAAAAAAATATCTGTGCTTTCCAAAACTCTATAAGAGCACTCCAAAATAAATTCAAGTTGTCTCATAACGGAGTGTTTTTTTCCTAAAATCCCTTAATGATAATACTGATGAAATATATTTTTCATTAATTATTTAAGTTTATTATATGGGTGGTGATGGTAAAAAGGGGAAGTCCATCAATATTGTCTTAACATCCCTTAATGTAGTTAGCGGCCTCTAACGCATGTGACCTCGGAATCAAACTCTGCAGTGGCAATACGTAAAATTGTATTTTTTAAACTAAAAATGTCAGTATCAGAACGGTTTTTAACGTCCCTTTACTGTACACTAAAAGTTTGTAAATCTGTAAATGTGAGTTAAAAAAATATATAAGTGTTTTGTTAATAACAATCAAGCTAAAAACGTTACTGGGACTAGAATTATATATATTTTTTAATAAATTGATTTTAAAATTTACAAATTTATTTATGTTGTATTTAATAATCGTTTTGATAAACACACTGATACAATACATATTATTATTACTCTATTTCTTCTTGATAAACGCCGATTTGTAGCATTGAACTTGAGCAGTAAGTGTTATATGTAAACTGTGATTTTAATTTAATGAAGCTCTAATTAAGGGTTGAAATGAACAACTGTTTTGAAAATTATATTATGTTTTATAATTATAAAAAAACTTGCGTATAAACTAGCAATCACAAGACATCACTATAACTATACCGACATGGAACTTTTCCTAAATATATTCAGTCTCCCACAACGTCGATTTAATGCAGATTTAATTTCCATGTTTAAAATACTTAATAGTTTATTTGATGTCCCGACTATTCTCAAACAAATATCTCTTTAATGTTTCTTTACGTAGACTCAGACATAATGAAATTCTGTTCCTCGGTCATCATAAGACTAATTATCGTTTCCATGCGCCTCTACCCAGAATGACTAGAATTGTAAATGAAAATTAAGATCTAAATTATTTTGATTGTAAATTAAGTTTTTTTGCAAATAGACAAAAAGAACATTCCCAATAAATTAACTGTGTATTTGTAGAATTAACGTGGATTCCATAATGCCTGTCTAATGTATTAACTTGTCTTTGATTTTCTCTGTTGTATTGCTTCTATTATTTGTTACTGTATTATTATTTTTTTCTTTTTATGATTAGTTTAAATTGGATATTATCTGTAAATTTGTTAAATAAATAAATAAAAATAATTGAATACCTTTCATCATCAAGGCAGCCGCCATAAGCCCGCCCATTCCTCCCTTTTTGCCGCCACCGCCGCCCCCGAATCCGCCGCCGCCCCCTTTCCTCGCTTCCCCCAGCTTCTCGATGGCCCCATCATCAACCAGCTTCAGCCTCAAGGCGTGGCTATCGAGATAGGAGTTGAGCTTGAACATCAGGAAGGAGTCGAGTCGCTTTTCAGGATCGTTGGGAAAACTCCTGGCCAAATTGGCGACGACTTCCGCACTCTTTTGGTTGTTTCCCTTTGTTTCTTTGACCACAGACAATCCGGGGAGGATACTGTAGTCGGGATTCTCCGACATTTTTTCAATGAAGGATACGATGTCTAGTTTCAAGCATGTCGGGCTGTAGTTGCTATCGCAATCCTTCGCCAGAGAGCGCTTTGTGAATACTTCAGCTCCGTCTTTCAACTGCTGGGGAGTTGAATCGATGCCATTTTGGTACGAAGGTTCGTTAGTGGCTGCGGCGGAGGAATATTTTACTAAGGAGAGGATCGACACCGCGATGATAACTTTCTGCTTCCAAGTCATCTTGGAATGATTCACTACACTGAACGTGGCTGAAGGCTGACTCCTCGCTGGAAGCTGATAACCGAATGATGGTGAGCAGAGCCGAGCGGTGCTTATATAGCGATAGAAACGAGAGTAATGGCGGGCGCTCGGTCGCGGAAGGCGGGTAAAAAATGACAATAGAGAAATGAGTAGGTAATTTGGTACTCTTTCTGTATTTTCCTCTGAATCTCATATCAAATTTTGGCGCACTTACCATCGAATCAATTTTCTGTTTTGATTTTTAAGATAAGTGCACATTTTCGTTTTTCAAACAAAAAATGGCACCAGAACAACATATACAAATTAATTATAAAACAGTTAATTACAACGGTGGTGGAGAAAATTTTACCAAACATAACCATAACAAACTGGTTCAAGAAGAAATGAAAAAAAATTTTTTTTCACGTCTTCAACTTTACTAAAATCATAGATGGAAAAATTGAAGACATATGAATGTTCAAACATAGACAAAATGGTGAATGTTACTCTTAATTTAGAAAAACTCAAAATATTGTTCTAGTTTAAAATTTTGAAATTAGCTTGAATTTTTATTGACTTTCAAAAGAGCCTGTTAAAGCGTTTAAACGTAAATTTTTAAGCGTTTAAATTAGCAAAAATATTTTCAAACATAAAATTGAAAAATCAAAAGGCCCGGAAAATACGATTGAAAAAATAAAATAAAAAAAAAATTTTTTGCACCTCAACAGGCCAGGAAGCCCAATTACAGTGATGAATTACATCACATAAAACCCAGGCTTGAGAAAAATCACATTTTATTTTTGTGCTCTCACCGGGAACCGAACCCAGAACCTTCCGCGTGTGAGTCAAGCGTCTTGACCACTACACCACGGAGGCCACCATGAAGCAATAGAGACGGAAAACATTTTTGAGAAGGGAATATGGATGATTTATGTATCCACTTTCCATACTGTGTAACATTGACCATTCGGCCTATGTTTGGACATTTACATTTCCTAACATCTGTTTGTTGTCCTTATGTTGTAATGATCAGCACGTTTGCCTACCGTGCAATACGTCTCGAGTTCGATTCCCGAGATGGTCGATATGAAATATTTATTTAAAAGGGTGTTTTCAATAGAATGTTTCATAGTCCTTGGACTGGTACCTGAAGTGTAAGACTGATCATTTTACCTTCATGTTACAAAAATGATCAAGATGCGCTCTTAGGCACTATTATTTGCGGAAAGGAAATAATGATGAACCTCTAGGAAGAACGGATAATGTAACGATGTGGTTAAAGGTGCCACATAAATCAGCCAACGACTGGTCACAAGCCCTGTAAATGAACTCTTATTTAAGTTAATTTATGCAAACTTTATCTCCTCACAAAAAAACAGCTTTTATTTTTGAATAACTAGGTTTTTTCATGTGTGTATCTTTTGATATAAAATTAGTTTTTTAATACACATTTTTGACCAACTCTTCTTTTGACCCGTCTGTTTTTTGACTGGCTGGAAGATATTGTTTTATAGCAATAAGTCCGCCAAAGTACTTATTATTTGTACTTGAAGATTTAAATCAACAAATAAATGCCCCGACTTCCGTGTTTCCTCTAAAAAAATATTTTACTTTTCTACTGCTGAGAATTTCAATTTTAATTACTTTCTAGAAGGTAACCCAGCTTGGGTAAACTTAAAATATTGTTTTTTTTTCCCCAAACTTTTGTATTTGTAATTGTGCACATCACAATAGGTCAAGAGGCCCAATCACAGTGCTGAGCACAAAATACCCAGGCTTGACAAATTATATTGATTTTTTTAGTATTACAGGATTATTTTTTATTTTGGTCTTATTATTCCAGTAGCTTTTAAGAAAATTTAAAAAAAAATATTATCGCCGTTCAAGCAAACGTCACTAACCTTTAAAATGATAGTTTTGAGGTTAATATGTCATTCGAAGTGTAAACTTAAGTTTCATAAGATGCACACGTCACCAAAGTAACTAAGAAAAAAATTGCGAAAACGTAACTTTATAATTCTGTATATTAGAAGATAATACACAGGAGTCATCTTTTTACCGTTTTGAAGTTTACAATGCAAAAATTAATGCAACGAGTTATTTTATACGTGAATTAAACCCCGAAGTCCACTTTCGTCATTAAAAATACTTTTTTAAGTTGAAATAAAAATTTTAAGTCCACTTTGTTTTAATACCCACAACATCGGTAGTCCCACATAAAGCGTTCTTATATTTTATATATAAAGGTATTTATTTATTCATACAAATACATACATACAAAAATATAATAATTACGTATTCCAAACTCTATGAGAGCAGTAATAATAAAAATAATAACATTTGGCTGGTTAAAATAGCGCCATTTTTGTGAAAAATCACCTCAAGGGCGCTTTACAATTGTAAATTTAAATTTACATTCTGGCCAAGAGGCCTTTGTTGAGTTGGAATATAATGCAATGGAAAGTGGAAGCATGTACGATTATATTATTAAATAAAAGCAAAAGTTCAAATAAAAATTAACATATGTTATTCACAATATTTGAGTATGTCCAAATGTTCGTAGACAAAATACTGGAATTTACCACCTCACCAACCAGCCAGTGACAGGTCATAAGCCCTGTAAATGCCTAGACTTTTATATTCCCTTAATTAAGGTTTGCTCCATCCTTGTTGTTATTTGTTTATATATCATTTAAATAAACGTCTAGAGAACACGCTTAATTGTACATAAATCTATGCAATATCTCGCAGCAGTTTCCTTCAATGGTCTTTTCCCTTAGACAAAATCCGAACTTGTACACTCTTTCTGAAAATGGCTTTCGTTTTCCAGAACATGAATATGTACTATTACTAAAACAATAATAATTATTTAACATTATAAGATTTTTATAGAATGAAATTATCTCATTTGGTACAAAAGTACTGGTGTTTTGAAAATAGCACAATCACAAAATCTTATTTCCCGAACATTTCGTTCAACTTGACTCCGTAGTATATCCTTTATACTATTAGGAATTTATTCATTTATTAATTCAAAATTACACTCATTTAAATATAAGTGAACTTATTAAGGCTTTTCAGGCTTTGCTCGTGTCAAGCCATAATAAATAACATTAAAAAAATATATGGTAAATTTAATTAGATTAAAATATAATGACATGTAATGCAAAATAATAACAATCCAGAAAAACAAGGTATAAATAATAAAAAATAAACTTATGAAGTATGTATAAATACGAAATGTAAATTATACAAATTTAGATTCATACATAATCATATATACAAAATAACAGTAGCATTGAAATTAACAAAATAAAGTATAGTAGTAAAATATAGTAGTATTGAAAAAAAAAAAACGAAATATTAGTATCAATGAAAATCAATAGGAAAATAATGAATATATGAAAACATCATTGAAATACGGTTTCTAGAAATTCACTCTACACTGTAAAAAGAAATAGAAGTAAAAGAAATAAATTAAAAAAGTAATTTTTAACCTGAGGCTTTTTTAGGCTGAGTTAAGCATTATCGACAAAATTAAGAAAGGTCTTTTGCGATGGTTCGGTCATGTGGAGCGAATGAATGATGAAAGAACGGCTAAAAAGATTTATGATGCGAATGTGTCTGGTTGTAGAAGTCGAGGAAGGCCGAGAAAGACATGGCATGATCAAGTACAACAAATTCTTGAAAGTGGTCATGTGAAAAGTCGGAATAATCGACGTGCGTGCATGAGAAGATGTATGAATGTGAAGGAAGCAAAGGAAGTGTGCCAGGACAGAGTGGTGTGGCGTTCTATCCTCTCTGCCTACCCCTCTGGGGAAATGGCGTGATGGTTAGTTAGTTAGTTAGTTAGTTAGTTAGTTAATTTTTAACCTCAATGTATAATATTAATTTTTAATATTTCCTTCCTTTCATTAACTGCTGCTTGGTTTAATAACAATACATGTGCCAGCCAGGATTTGTAGACGGTACCACCTGTTTCATGTACCACTAAGTAAAACATCGTATTTTAAAAATGCTTTTTTTCGTAGGACTTTTTCAATGTACAATACAAAATTTAAAAATATAGATTACACAAACATCACTCTGTCAGATTTAAAATTTACACTAAAAATGTATTATGTAACTTAATAGACATTATAATAATAAATATGTACATCTCCCCTCCCCTCCTTATCCTCTCTTCAAGCATTTTTGTCCTTATCCCGCCCAATTTACAGTAACTTAATGTTCTTAAAATTAATATTTAAAAAATCTTTGATTATTGAGTACATGAAAATAACATTTTTATATGTATAAATTGTATGTATTTATTTGATATGTTATATATTTTCTTTACCAACTTTGTATACTATGTGGAAATCTGTTATTAGTTCTGAGTTTATACACTATATCTGTTTGTTTACTAAAAATATGTATGTAAAACTGTTGATTTCCCTAATAAAATAAAATAAAACTCTTAAAACTTGTAATGTCCAGATTAAAAACTAGCAAAAGTCACTTAACCAAATTTTAACCACTTTGCTTCATTAAAAACCTTTTACATATTGGTAAACGTATTGGAAGAAACATGTTACTAATAGAGGTTATTTTAAAGATAAAAATACAATATTTTGCAAACTTAAACCTACAAAACACAAAAAATTGATTTTTTCTTCGTCTCCAAACTTTCAAATCACTGTTTCTTAAAATGATGTTTTTTGGGTTAGTGAATTTTGCCCGAACGTCGAAGATAATATTATACCATCACACAGGCCATGCCCTTGTGGGATTTTTGTTTATAGTCAATTTTGTATTTACAAAATATTTTATTATAATATTAAAGGAACATTTTTTTATAATTAAAAATAACCACTTAATATTTCTAGTGCACACGGTTGTTTTATTTTGATGAAATCTGTATGCCAGAAAAAAAAAAGAAGTCTTCTCAACACGCAGTCCAGATGTGGTAGTAACAATTATTGTCAAGTCAATCTTTAGTATGCTTGCTGTACTGATTAAAAAATAAAAATAATAAAAATAAACCAAATGTAGAATAAATAATCTGAATCTGTGTGAAAAACACAGAAAATTGGAACACCGTAATACACAAAATAAAAACAAAAGTATCTTTCGACTACTGAAGGTACGAGCGTCGTACATCGAGTCTTGTGGCCGACAATTTCGGGAAAATATGATATCTCTATATTTATTTATTTTTTGACTTTGACAAATGATTATTTATTTATATAAACGCCCGATGGGCATTTTTATGGACACATTTATACATGGAAAATTATTATAACAAAATTAGAAAGACTCAATGGTTTATAGTAGACTTTGTGGGAGTGGAAGCGGGAGAGAGGTGTTTATAATTGAATTTGATTCAGTGATCGTTTGAAAGAAGACAACTTGTTATCAAAAAAATCAAGACTGGTATGTTTGTTGGCAGACCTAAGAATTCTGGGCATAGGGGAATGAAAACCATAGTTAGTTCTATGGTTATCGGTATGAAAGAGTAAGTTTTGTTTAAGGTTTCTAGTTGGGATATTTCATTTTATTGAGCTCAGTAGTTCAGGCGCATCAAAAAGTGAGTTGAGAATTTTAAATAGGACTATAAGGTCGGATTTATTTCGAAGGTCTAGAAGAGAATATATATTGAAGGTAGTTTCTAACTCATTGTACGTAGATAGGTCTCTAGATAAGCCCAACCTCCAGCCTATCTTTCTTAAACATCGATGTTGAACTGATTTAATATTTTTGATGTGAACATCATAATATTGAGACCAGATAAAAGAAGAATACTCTAGGTGAGGGTGAACTAGGGAACAGAAGAGGGTTTCATATCAGCTGTATCTTAGAGATAAAATACGGGAAACTCTATTCTTGGCGTTTTGAAGTTAAAAGTGCAGAAATTATCGCGAAAAGCTATTTTATACGTGAATAAAATATCGAAGTTCACTTTTGTAATAAAAATGATTTTTAAGTAAAAAAAAATCTCAAGTCTTATATTGTTTAAATGCAAAAAACCATCAATAGTCTTATATACGCTATTTTAATATGTCCAATAATTATCAGAATAATCATTATTTTATTGAAAAAAAATATTGGTTGTGATTATCTCATTTGGTTCAAAAGTTAGGATGTTTTGTAAACAAAAATGTTTTTTGAGTAATCGGGGTTACTTCTTTTTTCACAAACACTGTCAATATCAACTAATCAATTTAGTAGTGTTGATTTAATGAATTTTTTGATATTGAATTACTATAAGATATCCGCCGGATATTGAGTAACCATCTAGTATCTGGCCGGATGTTGAGCTAGTGTCGGGTATCCAGCCAGATAGTAAAATTAGGCCAAATAGGCCAGATAACGGACAGTTACCGGATATCCGTTAAATTTCTAGTACAAATACATGTATGTATGTATCTGTAATTGTACAAATAATCGTGCTGTTACGTTAAACTAGTTAAATCAGAATACTCGACTACAGGCTACGCCTACGTGGGTTTTTAAAAATCTTTTTGTACAATTTTTTTATACACGATGTATCGTTAACCAATTTCATTAGAAGAATCTTTGTTAAACAAATACCTCCATACAAAAAACAATTCTTATAATACACTTTAATTTAATATTTTCAAAAACTACTCAGTTTCAGATCCTACAAAATAAAACAGAGCATCTAATACTCAAACAAAAACGAGGTCTTCGGAAAAGATCTATTCAAAGTACGTAAATTTCAAAATATTGTTTATAAATCCACCTGGTCCATGAAGAAGTATAGAAATTGAAATAATAACATTTTCAGGGGTTGCCTAGTATGTTAGTGAAATAAATCAATCAGATGAATCTCACTAGCATAAATAAAGGTTTCAGCTCTCTTACTTCACAAACATCAATAAATGAAAGTATAGATGGAATAAAGATGTTCAAATATGGGCAGAATAGGGAATGTTACACAGTGTGTAAAGTGGCCTCTTAAAACAGCCAATGACAGGTCATAAGCCCTGTAGATACCTAAACTTATAAATTACATTCTCTAAATTATTATTCATCTCTATTGTAATATGTACTAGGATACATAGGTATGGAAATGAATAAGAACAAACATTCTTTATTTTCAATACAAATTCTGTTAATAAATTAAAACGTATTCTCACTTGTTAATTTTTAGAAATGAATTGGATTTATTTTAAAATATATTATTAAATTTAACTTTGTTTCCTGGAATACGTGATGTTTTATTTATTTTTTTAACATGTTAGACATAATTTGAATTGTTCATTTGTGGATTTATTGCCTAATTGCAACTTCTTTCAACCAACTGATAATGATGATTTCACTAAATAAAGCTATTATTTAGTTTATTTAAGTTTTTTATTTGATTGCTCAAATAACTTATATTTTTTTAGTACAAATGATGGATTCATTTTTTTTTACTATTATCTAGTTATTCTTCACTTTATTGTGCTATATTTAGAACATAAGATTTTCTCATGGTTATCTTAGCAGAGGTGCGAGGCTGTGAAAGCGAAGTGATGTTTCGGAAAAAACTTAAAACCCACTTGTTCTCTAAATCATTTGAATAAATCCGTAGCATGTAACAACAAAATAAATTGTTTGAATAAAATTACAAATTTAAAAGCTTCAATAAAATTTATTTAACAATATAATCACTATGTGAAGCGCCCTGAGGTATTATAAAACGAAAATGGCGCTAAATAAGTTATCCATAATAATAATAATAATAATTGTTATCTTTTATTTAGAGATGCTATGTTTCTTTTTGACTTTTGTGTTTTTTGTATTTGTTCACTATTTTTTTTTAGTTTTAATTATTATATTATTACATACTATGTACGATATGATTATTGTGCACTGCTGTAATTATTTCTGTAAATAATATTTTTTTTGTTAAAGGTTCTTTGAACCGTTGATGTATAAATAAATAAATAAATATGTCGATCTGTTTAAGTAAAATAATTATAATGACTATTCTAACTCATATCATGTTTTTAGAATACGGTGTTAGGAGTAGTAACCTAACCGTAAATATGCGATTCAAGTGAGAGTTTTGGTCTACCGCAACATTAAAAATACTTTAAATTTTTTGTCGTGTTTTGTACATGTTTTATTTTGTTTTTTACAAATGTTAATGGCATTCATCAATTTCAAACTAATCAATGAACTAATTTAGACTCAGATTTTTTTTCAATTTAAATTATTTAATTATTTATTCATTCATAAATGAGGGTAATAGAAGCAAACTAAGAAATCTCAAACAAAAACGGAAAATTATTGATGCCAAAATAAACTCAACATTAAAACCCATCGACCTAAAAAATAGCGTAGTTCAAAACCGTCTCTAAACCTTTCAAAAACTGATTTCAATTATACTATTTGACACCATAAACAATGCGTTCTCCGTTGGGTTGGTGAAGCATAATTAGAAAACTCACAATTCATTATTTAATATTTTTTGCAAATATCGCAGAAACTCCTTCAATGGAGATTTATAAGTTTGCTTCTAATACCCTTAAATAATATAATTTATATTTTTTGACACACAAGTTTCAAACTCCATGGAATCAAAGTCCTGTATTTTATTGGGATGAACAATATACTTTAATAATTAGGTCATATAAATTAAAATTTAAAATATTTGGTGCGCTTTTACTTATTTATTTGATCAATTTGTGCTTTCACCTGTAACGAGCATCTTTAGACTGTCTAACATTATATAGCATTAAATACATTTATGCAAAACAAAATATTATCATAAGTTCATTTGAACCGGGCTGTGGTCCCGTAGCTAGATTCACGGATTCATGGATCAGAGGTCCGAGGTTCGAACTCTAATAGTGAGTTATCTACAATTCATTAAAAATGGCCACTAAAATTGGTATATTTTGGTCAATCATAAAAACGCAATATTTTCAACATAATAACAAAAAAAAATTAACGCGGTACAAAAATAATTTTGTGCAATAAGAAAGGATGGTATGAAAATACAGTAAAGGTCAAACCGCACTGGAGCGTCACTGCGCTGCACTGCGCGGCGCGTCGTGGCAACACAAAATATTATTTTTATTGTTTTGGATGAAAAAAAACACGTTTCAGCCGTGTTGCACTACGCCGAACACGATTTTTTTTTTTCATCCAGCGCCGCAGAAGTGCAATCACGCTCTAGTGCTGTTTGACCTTAACGGAGGATTTTACTATGTGAAAATACCAATTATTTTACTATCGTCCTGTACAAGGTCAATAAAGAGCAATATTATTATTCTTCCTTACCTAGCTAACGTAATCGGTTCTCCAGAGGATTGCTCTTAAAAGTTAAATGCATTGGGTTGTGGTTCTGTGGCTAGTGTCTCGGAATCACGGATCAAAGATCTGTGGTTCGAATCCTACTCTACCCCAACTTGATTCCCATTTTCTGATAGTAAGTTATTTACAAATCATTGAAAATGGCCCTCAAAATTAAACATTTGGGTAAATCATAAGAACGCAAATATTTCTTTTCTTAAAAAAAAAAAAAAAAATCAATCATAAAAATATATTTATTTATAAATATATATATACTCGTATATATATAGCGCTGTTAAATATCACTGGCCACTTTGATGGGCGATTTATAGGGCACTTGAATATTTTATTTATTTTATCAATTTCGAATACAAACAGATGTATAGGTTAAATGATTATAAATAAAAACAATAAATAATGTAAACACAGTACGGCCTGCCACCCAATAATATGTATTCACAAAATTGATTCTCCTTTGATTCGCTTGGCGCGTAATTCTAATGTATCTTTCAATAGCATAGATATATTTAACTGCAGTAAACCCACTTTTAAAATAAGAATCAAAAAACTATTATTTGAAAAAAAATCTGTTTCTGTAAATTTTTTTTACATTATAAATTTAAGATGTTTGTATTCACTCATATCAAACACACACTCACCCTGTCCATAAGCCCTCCCTCACACCCATACACACTCACACACATATTCACATACCTACCAAAACCACACTCCACTCACTTACCCACGCATCCTCACACACAAAAACTCACACACATGCACATCTCCATGTATTAATATCAAATAGATTTTTACAATTGTATTAATAAGGAAAACTGATTTGGCTTTACTTGATGTTTGTTTATAATGTTGTGTATATTTTTTTTGTATTGCTATTGTTTTTCTGAATAAACAAAATCAAAAAAATATTTATATATATATAGACGACGCACGACGGTTTAAATTATAAAAAGAATAAGTGAACTAGATTTAAAAATAAAAGAAATATGGACAAAACAAGGAGATAGTGGGAAGGAAAAGAAGAGAATTGATAAGGAGTAGTGAAGAATGATTGAAGGAAAGTAGGAGTGGAAAATTGTATTTGATTTAATAATTGAGAGCAAGAAAAGAGACAAAACATCTATTCTCTGCATTTGCACTATTAGATATGTTCAGCATCAGCTCTCTAAGATCTCCACATCTTCATGTCCTGAGCGAACCGCATCTAATAACTTCCTGCAACCCGTCTGTCAGACCACCAGGTCTCGGGCAAAATATGTTATTTTTATTTATTTTTTATTTATTAAGGAAAAACAACAGTTGTTATGTGAGAATACAAAATATAAAAAAATAATACATACATCCAGTTAAAGTTTTTCACAAATATAATGAGAGAACATGTTACACAGTAAAGAGAAAAATAATATATTATATAAGACATGAGAAAAAAAAAGAGCTCTGCTAAAGATGAGGAAATAGAGTGGAGAAGTGGAAGAGAGGGATTTTCATAATAAAGTTGATCAATTAAAAAATTTGATATAAGAATAAAATAAACATAATTAAAGGAACATAAACTTATTACACACTGACACATGTTTTATTTTACAGTGTTTCAAAAAGTTTTTTTTTGAAGTCGCAAAATTTTGTATTAAAAATATCTAAATGGGGACAAAGTAAATTAAATTTGCAGCAGCTACTATAAATAAACGAGTTTTGAACATAATTTTTTTTGGGCAATAAATTATAAAAATTTTTTGATGGGTAATTAAAATGTTATTTTCTTCTTTTAACTATGCCTCTGATTTCAGGAAAAATCATCACGACTATAGCTGGTTAAAGAACCACCTGCACCGTTTGAAACTTTCCAAGATCAAGATCAAGAATACCAGAACAAAATGATATGCAACATTCTAAAACGAGACAAGAACAGTCGAGACTAATAAAGCAAAAACCGAAACTATACAATAAACTAACAGACAAAACTAAACAAAAGACTCAGACAACCTTTACAAGAGATGTTAAAAATATCATCATTACTAATAGAATTTTTAATTATTTATTTTTACCGCCAATGTGCTTTTATTTATTATTGTGTACACGCATAAATGCCTTGTATAAACTTAATCATAAACATTAATACATTTAACAAAACAGTGTTCTATTACAAAATTATAAAATAATACAATAACAATATATCTATACATCTCGTATTACACAGTTGTATTTTACATTATTCTATATAATAGCTTTGGGATTTAATTACTTGACATACTAAGGTATAATTTTTTTTTTTTAAAAATACATAAATTAGCAATTTATTCAAGTGTAACATAAGTATTAAGATAAAGTTAAAAGTAAGATTAATATAAAAAACACTAAAAGAAACAGTAAAAAATTGTTGCAACAGAGGGAAAACAGAAACAGAGGAACAACTCGACTCGCCTACAATCTGCATTGAATGCTGCAGCGAGACTTATTTTCGGAATCTCTAAGATCAGTCATATCACTCCACCACTTCTGGAACTACACTGGCTACGTTTTCCACAGAGGGTCGAATACAATCTCTGTTGGCTTATGTATAAGTCACTGCACAACTCTGCTCCGGAATATCTAAGGGAACTATGCATTCCAGATGAACTAGCTGACAGGCGTCTCACGCTTAGATCAGCTACGTCTACGGCGAGAGGAACAGTTATTATACCTCTACGCAAACAGCGCACTAATTTTAGTGAATTAGTGAAGCATGGAATGCTCTCCCAGCACAGGTGCGAGGCTGTGAAAGTGAAGTGATGTTTCGGAAAAAACTTAAAACCCATTTGTTCTCTAAATCATTTGAATAAATCCGTAGCATGTGACAACAAAGTAAATCGTTTTAATTAAATTACAAATTTAAAAGCTTCAATTAAATTTATTTAACAAAAGAATCACTAAAGTAAAGCGCCCTTGAGGTATTATATTACGAAAATAGCGCTATATAAGCTATCCATAATAATAATAATAATAATAATAATAATAATGAAAACATTTTTAAGAAGGGAATATGGAAGTCTAGGCATTTACAGGGCTAATGACCTGTCATTGGCTGGTTTGAGTGGCCACATTACACACTGTGTAACATTTACCATTCTGCCTATGTTTGAACATCAACATTTCCTCAACTCTTCTATCTGCCGACTTTTGTTAAGTAAAAGAGCTGAAACCTTTATCGAGTGGGTGAGATTCATCCGGCTGAACCAATTCACCTACTAGGAAACACCTCAAACAATTTTCAAATTTTCGTCTATAAGTAATAATATCTCCTGATTATCAAAAGTTTCGCATTGTGGTATTTCCGATTTGCTTTCAAAATTTTAAGTAATTCCATGGCAAGTTAAACTTAGCAAAGAGACATTGGCACTTGGTTCCGTCCAAGTTACTGATGTAAATGTCACGTATTTAAATTCCTTTATATTACTTTTTTTACCTCTGCACCAATTTTTCCACAGTCAATGAAAAAAGTGCGACTATTTAAATTATATCTTGGCATAACTGACAGCATGAGTCTTCAGAAACCAATACCTTCTACAAAATGGAATGGCAAATCCTCAACAGCAATCATCTCGCCGAATAATTTGTCTATCATTACACTCTTTGGGTTATCTTTGTCACACTGTTTATCTTTCAAAATTATTCTTCGATTGATAGTTGCTTTTTTGCTAGCCTAAAACAGATTGACTGATTTTATCGTTTAAATTTTAGACACGGAGACAACCCCGCAAATAACAAAGCGTAAAGTTGTTTGTGCTATATGTTTAATGAAATATTAAGTTAAAACATAACCCGCAAAATTAACCTACTTTCTTCAGTAGTTCCCATGGATTCCAGTTTTTCGATCTCACAGCTTAAAAAAAAGGTCTGCTCTACTGGATGTTTAAATTTCAAGTGATTTTTAAATGAGGTATTAGTACGTCTTTTCCGAAAATATTTCTTTTTAAAAATATTACGCTTTGCGGTATCGTTATTAACTAATGTAAAATATTCACTTTTTTTTTGCACAACAACAGGCCAGGAGGCCCAATAACAGTTGTGAATTTCATCACAGAACACCCAGGATTGAGAAAAATCACATTTATTTTTTCATGTTCTCACCGGGAATCGTACCCGAAACCTTCCGTGTGTGAGTAAAGCGTCTTGCCCATTACACCACGGAGGCCGCCAACTTTTAATGGCAGAGGCATAATAAAACTAGATATGATTCAATTACACGCCAAATCTGCACCGGTAATGAGTCCAATTTGCTATAATTCTAGCGAACAAGTGCGCATGTGGCTAAATCTAAGCTCCGCCCTTCAAGGTCATGTACAAGCAGAATCGGGTTGTGGTCCCGTGGCTATTGTTACGGACTCACGGATCAGAGGTCCGAGGTTCGAATCCTACTTTACCCTAACTTGATTTTAATTTTCTTATAGTGAGTTATTTACAACTCGTTGAAAATAGCCACCAACATTGAAGTATTTGGGTAAATTATATAAACGCAAATATTTATTTTTTTATAATTTTTATTTTTTTAAATATCAACAAACAATTAAATCAGCAATGATAAGGGCGTATTCTGATGCTGATGCTGATATTTTAAACTACGTGAGATATTAAATTATATATAAATATACACACATACATATATAACCTTATGCGTACTTAGAGTACAAGGCGGTAAAATCACCCCGGCATTTTAGGGTAATTTTACCAGATTTTGGTAAAATACGGTATTTTACGGTAATTTTCAGTATAAAACGAATATGACGTACAAATTTTTGAAACTACGTAGTTTTACCAAAAGGCGTGGTAAAATACCGTACGTCTTTTGATGTCCACCGATCCTGTTAATTTTCAAAACATTACTACTAATGCCATTTCCCCGTAGGGGTAGGCAGAGAGAATGGATCACCACACGCGTCTATCCTGGCATACATTCCTAGCTTCTTCCACATTCATACATCTTGTCATACATGCCCTTCGGTTCTGTCTGCTTTTGACATGACCAGACTTAGGATTTTGGTTTATCTGATCATGCCACGTCTTCCTTGGTCGTCCTCGTCTCACGTTGCCGTTCATTTTCGTCATGTATACTTGTTTTACCATTCTTTCACTGTCCATTCGTTCTACGTGACCAAACCAGACCTTTTATTAATCTTATCAATTATACTTGACTCAGATTTACACTCTCGCCTGATTTCATCATTCGTAACCCTGTTATACATTGATTTCCCACACATTCGTCTAAGAGATCACATTTCAGCCGCGTTTACACGGCTTTCATCCTTCCTCTGCCTTTTTTATACATACCGAATGACCTTGAACGTCCCATACTTATAATAAATCTTGACAACCACCTGATGGATCTAAACCTGGTTTTCACTATTATGTAACGTGTCCTAAAACAAAGCTACTCGTATTTGTGATGTCTTTGCAAAATAAAATAAAGTTATATGTTTATTTGTTGGGTGAAACCATGTGTGTTGGATTTGTTCCGACGTTTCGGCTACCATTGCAGGAGCCATCTTCAGGGTAAACTGAGTCAGGGGAACCACTTAGTTTACCCTGAAGATGGCTCCTGCAATAGTAGCCGAAACGTCGGAACAAATCCAACACACGATATCACCCAAAAAAGAAACATATTGATAACAGTGACCTTGAAAACCCTCGCACCTATTTGAAATTTAGTACGTCATATAATTACGGTATTTTACCGCCTTTTGGTAAAATTACGTAATTTTACATCCATATGCGTACTACACACACATATATATAAATACAAATATTTTTATCTTCACAAGTCAGGTTCGCATCCCATAGTTCTTACGTGAACTGCTGACGAACAGTCAGCAGAAGACGTCCAGGGGTACTATTCTGAACAACTCTCGAGGCGTGAGATAAAAGTTGATGTCGTATAATTACATACATAATACCGCCGCAAGAGCGTTTAGAATACCAGCCTAGCGCTTCAACCTGCGACCTGTTGGCATATGTTTTATAGAACGGACTTTAGTTTGTTGCGAGCGTTTACCGGCTATTTTTCTCCTCGCAATTACTAAAATGTCTATATGAGCGCCAAGATAGTGCACAAATCGATCTGTAAAAGCAATAAAATAACTTTTCGCAGGTAAGTAATGTTTTTATGTTGATCAATACTTATTTTATTTAAATTATTTATTGACAATTCTTCTTTGCATCATAAATCAATATTAGTTTATAATCTCAATTTTAATGTTAAAAAACGTTTTATTAATATATTACCAGCTGTCTCTTGTCTCTGTCCTGTTCAGTTAGTCGGGCGTATAGTGAAACGATAAACAAAGGTGACGCGTATGTGAAAGGGAGCGACACACCGAATAGAACTTACAGTGGACCGATGTAAGCAGCTCGTGCTTTTTACTGTACTACTTGTTTTGATTGTCAAAGTCAACGTGACATGATGTGAGGATACTTGCTCCTTCCGTTGGATGTCCCTTTCCTTTGTTATCTCTTTGTAAAATATCTCAATGTTTAAAAACGAAAATAAAACTAATACGGTTTGATCAATTCAATCAAATAAAATGTTTTTGGTAATGCTTAAGGTCACAACAATATTCTGAATAAAAATCATCATGTTTGATTTTGGTAATGCTAAAGGTCACAACAATGTTCTGAATGAAAATCATATTTCAAGTGTTCATTTTTTTTGACGTTTTATCATCAGTGTGGCCAGATATGAAGCAAAATTTAGTCGCATGGAAAAAATAAATATCGCCAAATAAACCACCCCTGTTCGTCAAAATTCTTACCTACCGCCTATTCTTTTTAAAAAATGCGGAGAAGTTCTTATAGAGATTAACACCATAAATGTTTACCTTTTCCATCTTTATTGAGATAATGATAGTCAGGAAACAAAACCCACTTGTGAATTATGAATTATGTATATTATAAGCATGGTTTATAATACTGCAACTCTCGTTTGTAAAAAAGCAAGATATGTTAATGATTATGGTTAATTAAGATGCTGGTGAATAACAGAAGACGATAAAGCGAAAATAGATAAATAAAGAAAAACCTGTCAGTTCGTTTTCACCTTAATTTTCGTCATGGGCTGATGGAAATGTGTGTTTCTGAAAAATATTAATTTATTCTTCTCTTAAGTAGATCAAAAGAAATTGAATACACCACTCAGTGGTTTTATGCTCTAAAGGCGACATCGTGCGTAAAGGATTTAATTGAAAGACTGTCTTTATAAAACGCGCCAATTTGGTTAATGGAACATTCAAATTCTTTTTATGGACCAGAATTTGTTAAACAGACAGCTAAAACATTTTTGGAAGAGAGAAGGTTATTGAAGTCTAGGCATTTACAGGGCTTATGACCTCTAATTGGCCGGTTTAAGTGGCCACTTTACACACTGTACAAGATTCATCATTATGCTTATGTTTAAACATCCATATCTTCTCAAATATTCTATTAGTTGACTTTTGTGAAGTAAAACAACTTTATTATGTGGGTGAGATTTATCCAGCTGAACCATTTTACCTTCTAGATAACGTCTGAAAACAATTTTTCTTCTTTTTACTTCTTCTTTATACCAGTAAGTTTGTCAAAACAGTAGGTTCAAATGTTTGTAGACAGGCTGGATTTAATCAGTAGGGAGTTATTTAGTGATAACATGCCTAGACTTCCATATTCTCTTCTCAAAAATGTTTTCGTTCTGCGTTGCAACAAATTAAGATCTAAATTACTCCCACGCGAGGGAATTTGGGCTGTTTACAAACATTAGGGTACACTCAAAACATGGTTAATTTTGATGAAACATTTATATATTTTTATTAACTTTTTTATTTATTATTTTATTTTTATTTATTATCTTTTACTTTCTTTTTTTACAATGTTTTTACATTTTACTTTGTTTTTTGGTTTTCACTTTTTTTTTTTACCTTGTATTTTGTGGCAATTTGAATTTTTTTCATACAAACGTATTCCGCAGTTTTTTTTGGCACTATAGATATTTACTATTGGCGTGTATCTACACTTCAGCATTTCTGGTAAAACGTTTTTAACGAGAGCTAAAACCACCCTAAAACTAAAAAAAAGCGCCCATTTTAATCTACCGACTTCGGACGTACTGTAAAATTGAGGGAATCCAAAATTCTACCATTAACTTGCAGCTGTTACTAAGTCTTCGAGGACATATTACTGTATGCATGGGTGGGCGTGAATTGATTTGAGGTTAAATGAGAAAGATGGATTATAATTGAAGTTATTTATTGAGTAGATACACACGAGTTACATCCTTACAATTTTGTACAGAAGGAATTTACAATAGCGAACACTGGCGAGGAGCTGGTGAACGGGCGACACGAAATGCCAAGACGAAATTTGCATATTCTTTCGCTGCACGACGTTTAATTACTTGTCCGAGCTGACGTTGCGTCGGGTTACGCGTTGCGGGCCAAAACGGTGTTTGGCCCTGGCAACTTTACGGTTTGATGGTGATGTCCTCCACATTTCCAAGAAACACATATTCTCATGCAAGTTAATGAGAAAGGAGGATGAATGAACAGAGGCCAACACGTGGTCCCCCCCCAAAGGATCCGTTCAATAATTATGTTGTTTTTTGTATTTAATAATAAAATACGTACAAAATTTAAAAAAACATACTAAATCAAGTAGATTTACTAGAAAAAAATACCATCGAGGATCTTCAGCCCTACGGAAAAGGTAAAAATTGGAGCATTAAATTTTATGGCGAAGTTTCCTGAAAACGCAGGAAAAAAACAATAAAAAGCATTTTAACAAAAACGGACCACTTTAAATGACGCCACTTGTTCATATTAATCAACTAACGATAAAAGAGGTATGAAAAAATTCCAGTTCGCTTGCCGTCAATGGACCGATGGCAGAACTGTTCGAGAATAAGCGGGAGAGAACCTTTGGCGTCACACACGGAGTTATTTCAGAAACACGCAATTTTAAAAAATCGCAGCAATGATAATACGATATATAAAATTGAGAAAAAAAATATGTTTTAGTGTATAATAGTCGAATAACAAATTTAAAAAATTAAAAACCACTGAACTTCTGAAACAAAAAGTTTAGAATATTATCATTTTTAATTCCAGTAAAAGAGCTGAAATTTATCATTTAATAAAAATATATTTTGTTTTCATAAAATGATATACAAATATTACTATCAAATCTTCCTAAGAGAAACCATGAAAATGAATTTAACGGTAAGTAAAGGAAAATTTATATAAAAAAAAAAAAAATATTTTGTTTATTATATTTCCGGCCTGAGTCAATAATAACAGTTGTATAAAGAAATATGTGTACAAGAAATTAAAAAAAAAAAATACACAAAAGTGTGTAGCGAAGACAAACAAGAGCAATACAATGATGGTATACAATATATTCATAAACACGATCAACATATAAGACTTCGAGCTAACCCATGCCAATCCATCTTTATCTCACACGGTGTTAATAGTACATAAATAGATCTACGATCATCCGGAAGATATATCCTAAAGAATTCTAAGTTGTGTGACGAATTGATTTATCTACACGTTCTGGACATTGGGCCATAAAAATTAAAGTTTAGTTTAAAATTAAGTTTAGAGTAAATGGCCTAAAATTAAAATATTTTTATGGATCATAAAAATAACAGGAAACATTGATCAATAAAAAAATATTTTTAATTATTCTCGAGAAAAGCCAGGTAAAATCTCTAATATGAATTATATGCGTATTCAATAATTTTAATTCTAGTTTTATTGGAAATAATTTAAATTAAGGTGACATTTTAAGTATGCATTAACGTTTATTCGAGATAGTATAATGTGAAAATAAACAAATTGTTATCGTAAAGCCAAGGTAAATTAACCGGTTTTACGTATTCTTCCGTTTAAATGTTGCAGAGGTACGGAACTAATTGTTAAATAACCATTTATTTATTTAATTTATTTGTATTGAAAAAAACTGTTAAAAATATACTCGCAGTTCTGCCATATTTTGTAAAATCATGTTCTTGTTGACAAACATTTGGACAAACTCAACAAAGTGATTATACAAATTGGCCCAAGAAGTAAAGAATTTAAAAAAAAAATCGGTCGTTGCCTTGTATTAAGGAAAAATAAACCAGTTAGATGAATATTCGGGTTGTGGTTCTGTGGCTAGTGTTGTGGACTCACGCATCAGAGTTCCGGGGTTCGAACTCTACCACAAGTTGATTCCAATTTTCTAATAATTAGTTATTTACAACTCGTTGAAAATAGTGATAAATTTGAAATATTTGAGAAAATCATGATATAGAAAATATTTATTTTTCAACAAAAAAAAATATTCACATAAACCTTCCAAGGCAGTTGCCTTGTTAGTTTAACCAGGGACTTCGTGAACGATAGGTGAACGCGCCAGCCACTAATCTACGAGACAAACATTTCTTCACTCAAATTATTTTTCAGGAATCTAACATGAAAAAAGCCATTTAATCATAAATCCTCGTCTAGGGTTTTGGTTCTATTTCAATGGTTAATAAAAAAATAGTACTAGTAGAGCAGTGATGCTAAAATCCACGAATTTGGTATAATTTAGTGACCGGTTTCACTGCTTTCGCGGCATTTTTGAGACTGATATCTTTATTATCGATACCAAGGTATGTATTATGGGATGTTAAAATTTATCTTAAATTTTATCTATAAAGTAAAATTTAGTTTTCTTTATGAAAAATATAATATATTTACTTTTTTTTTTCTAAACTTATTAAATGACCGTTTACCGACGAAGACGTCTTGAATTTCCCTACAAGTATACGCACTTTTGTACATAAATATCGATATTAATTTATACTGTCTCAGTATATACCGATGAAGTTAGTCGATCATAATCACGGCCCAGGGTCAGTATTAGAATAGGAAGGAAAAAATCTTCTTCAATTTTATCTACAAAGTGAAATTGAGTTTTCTGTATGTAAATATGTTCAATTTTAGGTTACCAAAGAAAGTATTTCAAATTTTCATACAAATATACACATTTTCGTACCCAAGTACCGATGAAAAAAGCGTTTTTAAAACCGACCCTGAGAGCAGCCATCGAGTCAAAAACACTTCTTCAAGATTCTAACTTCATTTCACACACAGATTAGTGTTTTTTGTCTGCCCGGATAGACACAAATTATTGCTCAAATGCGATGTAATTGTAATTGCTCAAATACGTAGATTTGTACACGTTAAAAATATTACTTTTGCTGTATTTTTTAAAATCTGTTACACAAACCATTGTTTCGCTACCCCAACCAAAAGGTACAATTATTAAAGTTCCGGCGTAGATGTAATGAAGGTACTTTAAAGTATTTTGAAAGTAGTTCGGAATTTCGTAAGCGACGCGAAGAAAGGTATTATTTTAGGTGGTTGATCTACTTATTAGGCTGAAATTCAAAATCACGTTTATCAATCGCGGATGGAAAAAAATATATATGTAAGTGGGTTAGTGTGTATAGCAAAAGGTAACACCTTCCTACGAATCTTTTACCAATTAATTGATGAAAAATTGTTTATGTTGCGTGACTTAGATATGCATTCTTGTATAATTACAAATCTACATATTATTCAGAATCGACGGCACATTATTACAGGTTATTGACGAAGATACTTTAATTTTTATACAAATATACGTACACACTATTGTAGAAAAGATTCGATTATATTTCATAGACAGTTATATATTTAATCTATCAAATCATTTAAGTTTGTAAGTGAAAATTCTTGATGGAAGTTCATTGTAATTTATTATATAAATAAAAGACGAGCGATACTTTAATCCACAAATTTGGAATATCCCGTGACCGGTTTCATCGCTTTCGCGACATCTTCGAGACTGGTATATTTATTAAGGAGTTCAATGTATTTATACAAAACAGAGGTAAGGATAGATAATTCAAAGTTATATGAAAGTAAATTAAATAAAATTATTTTTATCCAAAGTCTCATTAACAAAAAACTTTCGGGTTAACTAATGAGTTGATATAATGCTATTTTAATGAGTTTAATTATTTTATTTTATTTTAACTTGCAAATTATTACGCCTATATAAAATATGTTAGTACATAAATATGTAAGTCATTTAACTGTGAGTATCTTTTTTCTGTTAAAAACGCGCTATCAGGTTTTTCATGGGTTTTTTCTGTCAGTGCCTATTTCAATTAATGTTGAAATTTTGTTAGTTTAATTATATGTTTATTTAATAATAATTGTTATCAATAATCATTTTATGTTATTCTTCTACATATTTTTGCTGTCTTTTGTTTGTGTAATTCTTTTCTATTTTTTTTTTATGTTCATTACAATTTTTTAATACCTTGTTTTTGTCCGATGTTATCAAGACAACTTTATCATTTTTGAGTTACGAGATTTTCTATGAATATGTATTTGATCCATAGAATTAAGAATAGTCCCGAAGGAGAGTAGAATCATATTTGAATACATCGGACTGTGTCCAATAATTCCCCCACTTAGACACACTTTCGCCGCGCGCAGTCACCGAGTAATATTGCCAGATTGCGAAGAATATAACCATAACACAAATGTGAGGTAAAAAAAAAATTATTTGTTAATTTTTCTAAAATTTTATTGTGCACTCGGAAACATTGATTGACACAACAGAGTAGATAAGTCAAGGGTCATAAGAGTGTATGTAATTTTACGCTCCTTCTGGACTTTTCCTTATTCTATGTACAGAACATAGCATTAAGCAGAAAATGTTACTATTTATTTTTTATTTATAAGTTTGAACGGAAACGGAATATTCAATGCGTTTTAACTTGACTCATAATTCATCATAGTTAACAAGTACTGAATGACAGTTCTACACAGTGCCGCCATTTTATCAATTATAGCCAAAGTTACAATTTTCTTTCTCTATCTTCTACAGCATAGTCCCAGCAACGCAAATTAAGATATTAAATTAAGTTATGTGTTTTCTCGGTAAATGTACAGTTGCTTGACTATTTTTATTTACTCCCCTAATAATTAATACCAGACAAAGCCACAGAAAAGCGTGGCCGGGTTCAGCTAGTATAATATAATGATTTGAATGAATAACTTGTATATTTGAAGCATTCACGGAGGAGGACACAAATATGTGTTTTAAGTGGTTAACTCAAAAATGCTGATTTTGAAGTTACGTTGTGTAGTAATTAATAAATATTATTAATATATCTTCAGGTGTACCACAGGGTGCTCACCTTGCTCCTTTGCTATTCAATCTATTAATTAATGATCTAAACAATATTTTTCTTACATCATCAATTTGACTGTTTGCTGACGACCCTAAGATTCTCAACAGATTGACAGGCCTTCCGATTGTTCACTATTACAATCTTATTTACTGTCTTTTAGCACCTGGTGTCTATCCAATAACCTACATCTAAACTTAAATACGTACCAGGCTATGAGATTTTTTTGTCTAGAAAACCCAAACATATACGATTACTCACTAAACGATGAAACATCATCATCTGTGTCTAGTATACGAGATTTAGGTATTATACTTGACTCTAAACTTTCTTTTTCAATTCATATTGAAAATGTTTTCAATAAATCCTTAAAAATCCTTGAATATATTTACAGAAGCACAATTGACTTGAAAAATATAAATATTTTTAAAATCTCTTATGTTCTCTAGTTTGCCCGCACCTAAAGTATTCCTCAGTTATGTCTCTATATTATTTATTTATTTTTATTTATTTTATTTTTGCACCACAACAGGCCAGAAGGCCCAATTACAGCGGTGAATTACATCACAGAACACCCAGGCTTGAGAAAAATCACATTTAATTTTTATGTTCTCACCGGGAATCGAACCCGGAACCTTCCGTCTGTGAGTCAAGCGTCTTGACCACTACACCACGGAGGCCGCCTAATTGTTCTATGATGTTCACATCAAAAATATTAAATCAGTTCAACATCAATTTTTAAGAAAGATTGGCTGGAGGTTGGGCTTATCCAGAGACCAATATACGTATACTGAGTTAGAAAATAGCTTAAATATATCTTATCTTCAGACCGTCGAAAAAAAATCGATCTTTTAGTCCTAATTAAAATTCTCAACTCACTCTTTGATGCGCTTGAACTACTGAGCTCAATAAAATATAGACAAAACTTACTCTTTCATACCAATAGAACTAACTATGGTTTTCATTCCCCTTTGCCCAGAATTCTTAGGTCTGCCAACAAACATACCAGTCTTGATTTCTTTGATAACAAGTTGTCTTCTTTCAAACGATCACTGAATCAAATTGAATTATAAACACATCTCTCCTGCTTCCACTCCCACCAAGTCTACTGTATACAATTGTGTCTTTTTAAAAATATTTTTTTAAACATTTTATATACATATACAATGTTTATACACATAAAGGGGGACATATTGCCTTTAGTCAATTTCTTCCTACCTACCCAAACCGTTTAGTTTGAGAAAATTACAAATACATGGACAAATTGAATCTTACAATTTTGAACAAAAATCAAAAACATAGATTAACAAAGAAAAAAATAAAACTATACTATGAAGAGAGGAAAAGGGGTGGGAAGGAAAAAATAATGGTTAAAGAATAATTAAAATATTAAGTTAGTGACATTTCAATCTTAACCTTAATGGAAATAAAGAAGGGGTGTCTCTAACATTAGTGGGTGGATTATTCCACAATCAAGCGGCTACTTCTGTGGGGGAGGAGGAAAGAAAATTAGAGCGATGACAGGGTATTAAAGGGGTTCTCTCGTTACTAGAACGAAGAGATAGTCCGTGTTGTGAAAGAGGTTGGAAGAGCTCCCTCAGATAAACAGACGAAGTAGGATTATTAAAAATATTGTAAAGAAGTAATAGAATGTAAATGTTTCTTCTATACCTGATACTGAGCAAGGGTAGTTGCGTTCGATTCTCGGTTATGTGGTCAAATTTACTAAGACCAAAAATTTAATTTTTACAAATATTCTGCAATCGTTCTAACTTATCAATTAATTCAGAGTTAGCATCTGGATAACATACATCCGCATAGTCAAGGAGTGGAACAAGTAAGCTCTGGACTAATGCTTGCCTCACATTAATTGGCGAGAAATTCTGTAATCTTTTAAGTGAGTGCAAACTGCTATAAAGTTTACGACTAACTTCGTTAACTTGATCGTGCCACCCCAAATGCTTCTGAATGATAATACCTAAGTTTTTGACTGAAGTCGTGAATGGAATTTCCGTACCATCTATTTTGAAAAGAGGAAGTGTGGAAAAATTCACTTTTGAATACATTTGTTTACTACCAACAAGTACAATTTGGGTTATTATTGTCTTTTTACTTTCCTTTATAATACTTTTATTTATTTATTTATTTATATATCAACGGTTCAAAAAACCTTTTACAGTGAAAAGTTTTACAGAAATAAAAACAGCAGTGAACAATTCAATATGTAATAAATAATATGAAATATAACTATATAATTCAATCAAATAATTAAAACCAAACAAATGAGTACATTTTTTTTTTTTTTTTTTAAACTGCAAAAAAGTAAAAAAGAAACAGACAAATATAAGATGACAAATAAAAGATAACAAATTGAAGTAAAAAAACCTTATGTTCTAAATATAAATATAGCAAATGAAAATTGAGAATAGTTTAACATAAACATAAAGTGATTAGTGAGCTAGGTAATGAAAAAGAAAAATAATGCTACAATAAGATTTTATAAATGATACGTTTTTTGGATCAATGTGAGAGCTTAAATAATCTTAATAACACCTTTATTTTATCAGTTGGTTGACAGAAGTTGAAATTCGGCAATAAATCCCCAAATGTATAATTTAAATATAAAGAAATAAACAAAAATACGTATCCAAAAAAAACGAAATTAAATTTATTAACATATTTTTTGAATAAATTCATTAAATAAATTCATTCATTTCATAAATGCATAACTATGTCCTTGCCCATTGGGGTTTATATAAATAAATAAATAACTACCCTACGAAATGTACGTATACTAATTTATTTTATTTATTTTTTATATATTTATTTATTTATTCAAACTCTTTATCAAAATACAGTTCCATGTTCACTTTGCCCAGATAAAAAGGGTACATACCCCGTTCCAAGCTAGGCAATTACATTTTAATATATTATAACACTTAACAAATTAATATAGAGCACAGACAAACAAAATATAAACTTATTCGGATACACATTTTGATTCATATACATACAGACATACACATATATACACACACATATATATATTTACACATATATACATATGTACATACACACACACGTACATACACCCATGCGCTTACACATACATACATTCATAAAAACATGGACAATTTATTTATGCGAAACTTCATGGTTGTCATCTATAAATATTTAATTGTTTTAATTATTCCTTATTTTTTATATTTTATTTTTGACATCCAGTAAGGTTCTCCAATCCGTGGCATGCATCAATTTTTCTGACTCCCTACGACCAATGTCATGAAAGAGCGAGGTCAACACCTTCCGTAACTTGACAACACTCCCGTCTTTCCACGATTCTGGCAAAAGGTTATGGACCTTTTTGCCTACGTAATAGTGTTGTCTCGATGCCAGAACAGTGTTGACCCCTTCACTTAGTATCAGATCCCTATTAGAGTATCTTGTATTATGGTTGTGGTTGACGCTTGGGTAAATGTCTCTATTTATGTGTGTAACCACTACCGTTCTCAATATATACTGTTGAATAAATTCAGTACTCTGAATTCTTTGAAGAGCAAGGCACTTGGATAACGAAATGTTTTTTTTAAAAATGACTCGGATTAAAGATTTCTGTGCAATTGCTACAGGTTCAAGGGCGGTTTTTGTGCAAGCTCCCCAACCAATTAGACCGCAAGTCAACACAGAATTTGCCAGTGCATGGTATAGGTGTTTCAAGTCCGGGACTTTAAGTATATTTCTAAGTGGGATGAAAAAATGTATTAAGGGCTTAATTGTTGCAGTTATAGTTTCAATTTGTTCATCCCATCTCAAATATTGGTCTATAATTATTCTAAGATATTTTATACTTTGAACAGTACTCAGTTTTTTGCAGTTGCAATTAATTATCGTAATATATTAGATAGAAAAAAAACTTTTTATCGTAATAGAGCTCGGGTAGTACTTAACTTCTTCATTAGAATCTCTAGGAATATTTAACTGCCCATACCTGAAGTAATTCTTGTGTCCGAAAAGTTTTGTTGTTTTATTTCGGAGCATTTGCGAATTCGGAACACTTTCCAGCGGCGGCTTACGCTGAATGGAGCGTCTCTCATTGCGAGACCGGTGAAAGAAAAATAATGTACAAAACCACTGCTATTTTTTATTATTGTTTGGAAGAAAGTTGCTATCGAATAACTAAGGCCAGTAATTACGCGCTGTGAAGAAGATGCGAACTTTTGTTTCGTTTTATTTTGTTACAACGTATTTATTTATTCATTTACTCCACACTTTATACACATACACAATTTGTATAAATGTACGCATTTTTAATATTTTTACTTCAATTATCCAAGAAAATTTGTATAAATTTTTGCAAGGTTTACAAAAAAAATACACATATATAAATAAAGAACTAAAGAAATATCTTCTAGATACTTTACAGTGCCTGTTTATAAAAAAATCTGTAAAATATAAATAAAATAAATGTAATATAAACCTTTCATAAAAAAAAATGTGTCTCACCAAAAAGTCTTTAGATTAATGGGGAACAAATTATAATATGTATTTTTTAATTATAAAATAAACGCCGCTCTGCAGCACTGTAACTGAAAATATAATACATTTACATTTTCCAATACAATGTCTATATTTGATTATGTTTGAATCTAAATTTGTATTACAATTATTATTATTGTTACTATGGATAACTTATATACCCAATATTTGAGTTTGTCCAAATGTTTGTAGACAAAAGACTGGATTTCATTCCCTCGGGAGTCATTAAGATTAACAAATTACAACAGGGATGGAGAATACCTTAGAAAGGGAATATGGAAGTCTAGGTATTTACAGGGCTTATGACCTGTCATTAAATTAATTAATTTATTAATTATGGATAACTTATAAAGCGCCATTTTCGTGATAAAATACCTCAAGGGCGCTTTACATGGTGATTCTATTGTTAAGTTAATTTAATTGAAGCTTTTAAATTTGTAATTTAATTAAAATAATTAAAAATAATTTACAATAATTTAATTAAAATAATTTATTTATAATGTCATTGGCTGGTTAAAGTGGCCACTTTACACACTGTGTAACATTAACTATTTTGCCTTTGTTTTAACATCCATATTTCTTCAATTCTTCCATTTGTTGATTTTAGTTTAGAAGTTAAAGAGCTGAAACCTTTATTGTTGTGGAGAGATTCATCAGACTGAAAAATTTCACACTTCCGAGGGGGTGAAATCCAGTCTTTTGTCTACAAACATTCGGACAAACTCAAATATTGTAATAAAACCAACTGGTCCAAGAAGAAGTTTAAAAAATGGTGTGTGAAATTATTCAGTCCGATGAATCTCTTCACAACAATAAAGGTTTCAGCTCTTTAACTTTACTAAAATCAACAAATGGAAGAACTAAAGAAATATGGATGTTCAAACAGGCAAAATGGTGCATGTGACACAGTTTGTAAAGTGGCCACATAAATCAGCCAATGACAGGTCATAAGCCCGGCAAATGCCTAGACTTCTGTATTTCCTTTCTAAGGTATTCTCCATCCCTGCTAAATTTGTCTAATTAATATTTTAATATTTAAATCTGATTTTCTTTTTTACATTGCATTCTTTTGAACTGTTTTATTTTTTCCTTATACCATTTTTTTTGGATTGTTATTATATTGCATCACATGTCATTATATTTGAATTTAATTAATTTTTCAATGTGTTTTTTATTGTTGATTATTATGGGTTGACACGGGCACAGCTCAAAAAGCCATAATAAGTCACTTATATTTAAACGAGTGTAATTTTGAATGAATAAATAAATAAATTTAAGATGCAGATCCATAACTGGATTTAATCGAGGGGTAAAGATCACTGTATAAGATTGCTTCGGGAATAAATATATAATATCGACGCTATCTTCATTATTGTTCATATACGTATATTTGTATATTATCTTTGAATTAAATTAATAATGATGCTAAATAATTTGTGAATATATATTTTAACTATTGCTAATCGGAGCATACAATTATTTATTATTCAGTTTATAAATTACATACTCCACCATATAGATGTGTTTCTATCATTATTTTATTGAATTATTTTGTATTTATTTTTACTATCATTCAATTACCAAATTAAATTGTAAAATTGCTATTAGTTATTTAAAACATACTGCGATGTTATCTCAAATAACTTATCTGCATTCCATTCCTTGACATTAATACATTTTTATTGTGTATATTTAAACAATATTATTTGGTATATTGTTTTGATTATTTTGAATATTGTGTTGAATATTTACAAGTGTGTTGATTAATATATAGAAGAGGCCCGACTTAACACGAAACTTTCTAACAAGTCGGGACATAAAAAAATATAATTTTGCCATGTAAAATTGTGTATTGAGTGCATTAAATAAATAAATTAAAACTAAATGAATAATATTTGTGGATGTAGCCACTCCACTGGCCCATAGAAATATTCTAGTGTCGGTGTATTATTTATTTTATACACAATAATACTTTCACAACAATCATAGTTGTTGTCCAATATAAAATATATTAGTTAATTCATTTTCTTATAATAACGTGAAATAAAAAGAGAAAAAAAAGAAAAAACTTATAATAAATATAAATTGTACTCAGACATATTCTTCAGTTTCCTTTCTAGTCTTTTAAGTTATCTATTTATAGAAAAGAGTTTTAAAAGCATTGTTATTAATTTTCGGTATCTCCCTACTAAAAATACTGAAAAGTTTAAGTGCCAGAAAGTTGTAGTGTCTTTGTCCGTAATTTGCTTCGGTCTTTGGTAGCAGAAGTACTGTTTTTTGTCTGTCTAGTGTCATATATTTGTTGTCTAGTATCATATTGTATCACCCTTTTGCTCCGAACTCAAGTGGCTTCATTTTTATCAGCGCATAAAATTTTAATTTCTTTCACTTCTTTATAATATTCTTCGCAACCCTTGCGCTCCAAAATATCTTGCTGAGAATTTCATTTAGCCTTCTGATCATGGTCATTTGTTTTGCTCTTCTAAGGAGAGAACACTTTCTATTCCTCGACAAAGCACATAATTTTTCAGCTATTTCTTTTCCGTCCAAGCTGCTAGACTTTGGAATAAGCCTCCTCTTTAAATAAAAAAATCACCTTCTCTAGCCACCTTCAAGAAATGCCTGAAACATTATTATCCATCCCCAGAATTCTGAACTCTCTCAGTTTTTATTGCTTTTTTTTTCATAAATATATATTTTTATCCCTTTTTTTTCCTTGGTTCCCTTTCTCTCTTTTTCCAAACTCATTATCTGATCCCATATTCCTCATCATTTAATATGCACAACATAATGCACCTTTAAAAAACAATGCTTATATGTGCAAGCCTTATGTATCAATTAAAAAACAGCTGTTTTTTCAAATCTAATAAGGTTTTTTAAAAATATTTTAAAATGTGTATGTATCTTTTGATATATATTTATGGTCTTTTGGTGGAAAATTTTGACCAATCTCTTCTTTTGACCAGTCTGTTTTTGATTTCTTGGAAGATGTTGCTTTTTGAAATAAGTCCGCCAAAGTACTTTTTCTTTATACTCGAAGTTTTAAATATATAAATAAAGAAATATATTTATTGCCTTAATGCTATTACTTCCTGCGTTCTAAACTCGTTGTGTTTAGAAAATATTAACATATTCTAGGCACCTATATAAACATAATACTTTATAATTTTATGATGAAACAATATATATTGATTCCTTGTTTTTTTTTTACAACAAAAATTAATTAAAAAAAGATAACACATGTATTTTGCATGCATATGACGGCGGGCATATTGCCTTAAGGGAATTTCTACTCCCCAACCAAAAAGGTTCAATTTGGATACAAAAGAAGTAAATATGTGGGGAAATATTTTATCCAATTTTACTCTTTTATATCTTATTTAAATAAAATAAGATGTTAATTGCCCATTTTAGAACACGTTTTTAATTTTTCCCTGTCTTAATTTCAGATTAAGTAAATTTTAAGTTATTTAAAGCTTTTAGCCCGAATAAAATACTGGGTATGCGACTTAAACTAAAATTTATTTTTAAAACTGCAGATATATAAAGTTTTATATGACTGAGTATACTTTGCCAGTTTGTACAGCGTTAAAAGCTTCAGCGTCAAATCCGCATATTTTCGAGTTAATGTTTTTTGCCAGTATACCCACGATTTGGTATTGAGTGAGTTCATAGAAACCATATCTCAATTATAATTTCAATTATGTTTTTGTGTCATTTTCTATTGATCTCACTGATACTATTATTTTGTATATTTGATTTTAAATGTGACCAAATTTGTTTAATTTATATTGAAATATTTACGCCTGATTACTTTTTTACGTTGTCTTCTTTAGAATTTTATTATTTATTATTTATACTTTGATTTTTTCGGATTGTTATTCTATTGCAATACATGCTATTATTATTTAATTCATTTTACTATGTATTTCTTACTGTCGATAGTTATGTCATAATACAGCCTTAAAAACCTTAATAACTTATGTTTCCAATAATCATGTGTTCATTGTTCTGTGTTCATTGTTCATACGACTTTAGGCATCCAGATGTTTACTAACTGAGATGGATATGTTCTCATCATCACTATGGCAGCATTATCTGCATGGCATGTGATGTTAATGACATTATCCCCTTTAGTGGATTCACTACTTTTTGTTATTCTCAAAAGCGTTTTATTAAATAAATTTATTCTGCTTGTGTAAGAAAAGGTTTTAGGCGTATATATTGTTGTTGTATATTTAGTAATAAAGGTGCTAAACTTGCTTTGTTTCTTTGTTGTTCTCAATATGTGTTATTTTCTAAATGCTAATATTATTTATGTCCCGAATTGAGTTGTTGTAACTCCTGGGAATGTAATTCAACGTATTAATATTATAAAATACTATGTGTAACATGATTTATAAATAAAAATAAATAAATTGATGAATATGTAAACGAGTGTATTGTTACATGAATAAATAAATAATAAATAATTTTCAATGTTTGTTTTTGTTCTCCCGTAAGCTTTGCAAATTGCAGATTCGATAATTTCCGTAAGAACTGTCGATATAAGTAACGTAAAGCAAAATTTATTAAAGGTTTGAATGGGCCGTACAAACTGCTTATTTTAATACTCTTTTTTGCTCACATTTTTTGCTTACAAACTTATGATCTTTGTAGCATCAATCTCACGCTACATGTTCGTGCATTCTCTTTTTAGTTTGTTTGATTAATTTACGGTCACTTTTTTGTACTAATTTATTTATTAATATTTCACCAGAATACATTTCATGGTTGAATTACCCATGCATTCCTCGCTGGGAAAACCCATGCCGAGGAATACATTTTACAAGTTTAGTTTATATTCGGTTTGCTTAATTTATTTTTTGATGGCAAGTACGAATAATAAAAACATCGGAGAGTGCGAGCCCAAGATAGGCGTAATTGACAAGATTAAGAAAGGGTCACTGAGATGGTTTGGTCATGTAAAGCGAATGGATGACAAAAGAATGGAAAACAGATATACAGGGTGTTGTATGTGATATTGTTCCGATATTCTTGTTTGATGTCCATGTTTATTACATTTTTTTTTCATGTTTTAGTTCTATGTTTACATTGATATCAGTGGCCAACTTAAAAATAAATTTCAATGAAGAATCATTCTAGAAAGTTGAAAAAGTTCATTGACATTTGATTGTTTAGTTTTTTTAAAGAATTTTTTAGTTGATGGGAGGTCGTTGTAGTCTGTTTATGTCATTTTTCTTTTCTTTTCCCCAGAGTTGTTGCATATAACATATTTAAGATTTGACATAGGCTTCACACATAAGATTTTTTCCCGTTTTTGGAACAAAGCTTTTGATTTTTGAAAAAAAAAAAACGATAATGTTGCTATTTTGCAAATTACATTATTAACGTGAGTTGTCCATTTTAATTGATTGTCGATTGTAAGTCTTAAATATTTAACATGTTCAATTACAATTAGTCGTTCTTCGTTTATGTAAGCATCTATTTTTTGACGTTTTTTTTCAATTAAAAATGGAGAATATTGCATTTTTTTTATTAAGTGTAAGTTTGTGTTTGTTTATTAAATAAAGATTGTTAGGTCTTCGTTTATGTCACTAATTTCATGAATGTGAAAGAAGCTAGGAATGTATTAGGATAGGCATGTGTGGCGATCAATCCTCTCCTTCTACCGCTACAGGTAATGGCGACATGGTAGTACTAAAAGTAACAGTGGATTCCAATCAGATTCGTTAATTTCCTTACGATTTCTGGCGTTTTTTCTTTTTAAAACACAAAAGATTTTTTGTAATACTAAAATAATGTTAACTGACAATTAATACATTTTTGAAAATCATATTCCTATATAAAGTGTACCACCGCTGGCAAAAATATCAGATTTTAAAATTTACAAAAATAATTCTAAATTTGAATATTCATTATTTAAATTTATAGAATTCAATCATAAATGGGTACTATTTGCAAACCCGGCACAATCATTATTTTAAAAAAATATATTATTTTGAGCAAATCACAGTAATTGACTTCAATTTTTTTAAACTTTAATTTTTCACTATAATTAGTAAATATTTTATACGTAAGCAGTGATAACGTAAGCCTGAATATGTCAAGAAATAGTAGTGAAATAATAAATTTAATTTTATACATTCTAACTTTACAATACTCAAGTAGAGGTTGCTATGTTTGCAACAAACCCGATAATTAAAAAGTCAAGTTCTTGCAAAAAATGCTTATTTTTAACTGACAATGTTATGATTATTGTAAAAAATTGTATTTTGAATGAGTTTCAATTAATATCTCACTTTTTTCAGATTTTGGATTTTGCCGGATTTGCTAGTAGTACCCTTAAATAAGTACCTTGGTACCTGCATACCAATGGAAAGTTACATCATCTTTTTTACGTTAATTCAAAAGGTTTTTACACACTGAATGCTATTAAAATGAAAAAAAAAACACTTTCAGCGATTTTTTTTATTTAATTTAATTTTTTAATGAACGCATTATAACTTTTTACTCATTTAAGGTCCTTTTTTTATTTCAGAAGGTAATTAAACAAAAAAACATACAACATAGGAAATTTACAATTTTAAGGTATTTTTCGAGATAATTTCCCATGTATATACAAATATATTCAATTATAGAATTACACAAAATAGAGAGAATACTTTGAGTGAGTTTAAATGTTTATAGACAAAACATTGGATTTCACTCCTAAAGGAGTCATTAAGATTAACAAATTACAACAGGCATGGATAGCTACAAAAAATTGGACAAACTCAACTGGTCCAATAAAAGTTTAACAATTGAAAAATTGTTTTCAAGCGTTGCCTAGTATGCAAAATAATTCGATCAGATAAATTTCTTCACAACAATAAAGGTTTTAGCTCTATTACTTCACTAAAATCAACAGATGGAAGAATAAAAAAGAAAAGGATGTTAAAACCTAGACAAAACGGTTAATGTTACAGTATTTTCGCATGTGCATATATATTGTGTATGTATGTGTGTATATATATGTATATGTATGTATATGTGTATATATATGTATGTATGTATGTGTATATGTATGTATGAAGTATGTATGCTTTATATTTATATATTTAATTGTATTTTTACATTTAATGTAAACTGTATTTTTTTTCTTTTCATCTCTTTTGGGCCATAACTGTTTTTTTTATTTCTTCAATATTGTTTTTATTTATAGGAAACATATTCGAAAACCATATTTGCCGCAACAAATTGGTTTCTTAGAACAGGCATTTGCCCATATAGGAACCGATTGCAACATTAGGCGTATTAATATTTCTGGCTTGCCGACCCTTCATATACTGAGCCTACTTCTAGTACAAGCAGAATTTGCCAGAGTGTTTTTTGTGCCATTTTTGTAACATTGTATGTGTAAACTAATAAATGAATTATAAATGAATGAGTGTGTAAAGTGTCCACTTCAACCAGCCAATCACAGGTCATAAGCCCTGTAAATGCCTAGACTTTTATATTCCCTTCTCTAAAATGATCTTCTTCCCTGTTGTAATTTTTGATTGAAATATATAGAATTACATTTGTTTTTTTTTTGACATATTTTTTTCAATTTCTTATACATTATACGATACAATAAAAAAAAAGTTATAATTGTGTACTTATTAACTAAGATTTATTACTCAGGGATTATTCGCAAAAGAAAGGAGAGTTTTATGAAAAAAATCAATTTTGTTATTTTGGCAGTACCTATATATTATATTTCCACCACACGCGGGTCACTGGTGTGGGGTAAGTAGCATTTTAAATATGTATTGATATCTGAGTGTTCTCAATCCCGGATTTATTTCAATTTCGTTTAGGAAGTTAGTATCTACTTTGTATTTTGATATTAATAGATAAATTTTATATCGAAAACAACACGGCGTTTTGTCAGGGAATCAAAATGAAAAAAAGTAAGAAATTTCTCTTGATTTGAATTACGAGCAACTCCTTTCTAATTAGAAATTTAGTGTTGTCTATTATTTGTATCTATATTGTTATTCCTTTTTGTTTATGTTTTTCTTATGTTTATTAATGTAACTTGTTTTTGGCCGATGTTATCAAGTTTTGGTAGAAGGCCCTAATGAAGTACTTTTATTAAAGGTACTTTAAGAACTTTTTAAAAATATATTCCATCGAGTTTATGTGTTTTTTTTTATTGCGAATTCCTTACGCATGAGACGCTAAAATTAATGCTTTTCTAGATTTTTTTAGTATTTTACCGTTGGTAAACACGTGAATACGCAAGTTTTAAGCACTGTTTGAATTCGATATTTGAAAAATCGTCGTCTTTATAATATAGAGAACCACAAACGTGGACGACAGTAAAATTCTTAAAAAAATAAATAAATACAAATGACTGTTTGCTGCTTCAGTCAGATATAATTTCTTTTTATATGTGGTGCAAAGCAAGCAACCTAGAATTAAATATTTAAAAAATGTAAAGTTATGTCTTTTATAGAGTGAAAAAACCTATCTTCTTTGATAAAAAAAAAGAAAATAATTATTTAGATGTAGTCAAATCTATTAAGAGCCTCGGCCATGAATGTAAACTTACCCTTAATGAACATATTGATACTATGATTAACAAGTCACTAAAACTCTTAGGTTTTGTAGACAGGACATCTTGTGACTTTAGTAATATGTTCACAGTTAAAATACTTTATTGCTGACTTGTTCGTCCTCTTTTAGAATATGCCTCCGTGATCTGTTCTCCCTTTTATGTAGGCCGGATAAATCAAACCGATTCGGTGCAACATCGTCTGCTAAGAAAAGTAGCATGGATGATTGGCCTCGAGAGAGAAGACTACACTTACGGAGATATGGAGTCAATTCCGTCGTCTAATTTTTAAAGCAATTGTTTTGCTGCATTTTAATTATTGTTCTCTTTCTGAGCACTGACAATCAATATAATGTCATGCAGAAAGCTCAGAACTGAGAATGAAGACAATATTGATATGTGAAAGACATACAAACATCCAATATATGTTGACTCTACTGACCATGCTTTTGGTAAAGCACAGAGTAATTTTAAATACTTTAGTGTTAATATTTGAATTAAATAATAAATTATAGCCCAAATCCAAGTTTTCTGATGTTCAGCGTAATAACTAAATTCATCGCAATCCTACAAGGTGAGGTGAAGGTTTCAGACTCCCCAAAATAAGAATCCAGGCAACTCAAAACAATCTGTATCATAAAGGACTTAAGATGTTTAATGAGTTGCCAAAATATATAATGGATGCTGGATCTATCGCATCGTTTCGTGGGATAGCGATGATTTTGTTTAAAAGATTCATCCATATAGGTAAATAGAGTGTCATAGGAAAGCGTCTAGATTTTATAAGAATGTTTTGTTCTGAAATTATTTTTGTATATGGATTGTTTAAAAGTTAAGGTTTAACTAGATGTTAAAATTTTATTTGGACAACTATCTTAATAAATACATTACAATGTTAAAAATCTCAAGTCTACAAAAACGTAGAAATAACATTGATTCCATATTTATGTTTAATTTACTGAATGGCTTAATTTATATACCATCGTTACTGGAACAAGTGGCATTCAATGTTCCAATCCGCTGGTTGCGAATTAATGGTGTGCTGTTCCTTGATCAACACAGCACAAACTATGGCTTGCATGCACCGATGTCCCGATTGTGTCACATTGTAAACTCAAGAAAAGATCTGGACTTTTTTGGTGTAAGTCCTTATAGATTAAAAAAAATACTTAGATAGACCAGATATTGTCTTGAGGTGGTTATTATTTTTTTTTTTTCCTAGCTTATATTTTATTTAGTTGTACTCTATTTAATTTGTACACAGGTAAACACATTTTCTTAGACTAAATACAGTGTTTACCATTGTATAAATCCGTCAATAAATAAATAATTATCTACGTAAAAAGCTTACGGGCGTACGCAAATAAATAAACATAGGTACATAGATTAGTTATTATATTTTGATAAGCACTGTTTGTTTGAAAGTGTTAATGAATTTTTTTGTATGGGAATAAAACCATTTCACTTAATTTAAGTGATGTGAATTTAAAAATTAAGCCACATAGCAATTAAGAAAACTAAATGCACCATGGGTGTCTAGAGAAATAAAAGCGCCATGGAAAATGCTAAACAATAAAAACATTTGTTCTCTTAAGTAGCTAGATTTAGATTTATTACAGATAAAAAAATATATGTTCTGATGTTGTCCATTGTAGCGTGCATTAGCACCAGAGTAGCACGTGGGAACACGTGTGCAATTATATTTTTATCCAATTTGAATCAACTTTCCTACGTTCATTTTGTTAAATGCTAAAAAAAGTTTGCGAGGCCACTTCGTTTTGTAATTTCTCTTTTTCCGACAAAAAAGTGCAAGTTTTGCAGTTTTTTATTTATTTTACTTTTTGTACATAATGTTATTTGAACATTGGCGGGCTTATTGCCAAATGGAACCTTCTTCCCACCAACCAATAAAATAAAAGTTTTATTTTTATAATTCAAGTTATTGAACATATTCAATAGAAAAAAAATATTAAAAAGATAAAGATATATAAAAATAGAAATAAACGTATTTGTTTATAAATTACATTAAATCAAAGCTATTACTCAATGGGAAAAAGGAAAAAAAGAGGAAAGAGGAAAAAGGAAAGGAGGAGAGATTAAGGAAGATAAAGGAGATGTTTCTTCAGACGCGATTTAAGCAGAGATAATAGAGTAACATTTTTGATGGTGGATGGGAGATGATTCCACAGTCGAGCCGCATGGACACTATATGAGTTAGAGAAGACAGAGAAATTGTGGATGGGTATCAAGAGAGTGTCTTGAGAATTAGAACGAAGAGGTAAACCATGAACTGATAAGCGTTGAAATTTTTCGCGCAGGTTTATAGGAGCGTTAGGACTATGAAGTACATTGAACAGAAGTGAGAGGGAGTGATAGTCTCTCCGCTGTCTAATTTTGAGCCATTCTGAATTGCAACTGATTGCTTACGATAATCAGAAATGTGGTCATATTTCCTAAGACCAAAAATGTACCTTATGCATGTATTCTGAAGTCGCTCAAGTTTATCGAGTTCCTCACAGCTTAAATCAGTCATGGAAACATCAGTGTAATCTAGAATGGGTAGTAGTAGTGCTTGTACAAGGGTGCATTTAGTATTAATGGGAAAGAAGTTTTGCTAGCGACGAAAAATTTACATTAGATAAACGAAAAAAAAACATGAAAACTTTTTATGTGCATATTATAATACAGTCGTTTCATATAATGAACACGGTGACATATTGTGCAAAAAATGAATTATTAAAATGCATATAATGATTAGTCAAAAAAATGACAGGTAGGTATATTTTTAATCATAGGAACATTAAACAAAAAAAAATGCAACATGTAATGTAATGTCTATACCAAGTTAAAAAAAAAAACATTATTTGAATGAAACTACCGGACAAGTTACGAAAATGTTTTTCCCTACCATTTACCATGCTTTTGATTTCAGGAGAATGCAGAAAGCTGGTTTTGAGCTAACTCAAGTCCTCACGGGGTCCGCTGGATTCCTGAGATACCTGTATCGCTGTAAGATTTCCAAGATCAACAGCTGCCCACGTGATGATGAATCGTTTCAAGATGCATTGCCCCTTTTTCAGCTTTCAGAGACAACAGCTAGCTCCAGCGGCGCAATGCAGAAGTTTGGGGGAAGACCAATGCGATCGGTGTTATTCCATAAAGAATTTACAAAAGAGGTAGTATCTTACATGGTCAAGTACAGGATATAGGAAAAATTAACCAAAGTAGGACGCAAAATGCCGAACACTCTTCAAGTGGAACGGAAGGCCTATTGATTACTGTCAACAGGCCGGATTCTTCTGAAGAGTTTTAAATAGTTTTCAGTTTTCCAGAATGTATTTATTTAAATATTTGCGTTATTTAAATAAATACAGTCTCTGAGATGGTTTGGTCACGTAGAACGAATGGACGACGAGAGAATGGTAAAACAAGTATATATGGCAAAAATGAATGGCAACGTTAGACGAGGACGACCAAGGAACACGTGGCATGATCAGATAAACCAAAATCTCAAGTCTGGTCATGTCAAAAGCAGACAGAACCGAAGGGCATGTATGACAAGATGTATGAATGTGGAAGAGGCTAGGAGTGTATGCCAGGATAGACGTGTGTGGCGGTCCATTCTCTCTGCCTACCCCTACGGGGAAATGGCGTGATGGTAGTAGTAGTAGTAGTAGTAGTACATTCTGGAAGCAAACATGATATATTTCCTTACCTTACGGCCTTTACATTTCTATACTCGGAACTCAAAAAGTTTGTACTGGATGAAAAAAAAAATCCATCATGATTATATCTACTTTGGGCAAGTTGTCAGAAGTACAAGTAGAAACTTTGCGTATGGAAGTTTATAAATGAAAACAAACAAAAAAACAATCAAAAAAATAAAATTTAACTTTAAAAAACAAATAAAAAGCTACAAGCCGCCCGCATCAGACGATCTCAGTATGAGATTTGAGTAAACGTAGAATCCATAAGTCACGCGTGACGTCATCAACCTTTTGCCCAGATACGGGCCGTTTTATTTCTTTCAAACTTTAAATATAAATGAAAAAATAAGTTTCAGATGTTTAAAGTAAAATGCTCGCAATCATATAAATATTCTTTAAACACCCATCATATCCCTTAAATATATCCCAAAAATCATATCCCAGTTTATGAAAATACCTTAGAGTATCAGATGTATATACGCTAAGGAAAATACCTTATTAATCCTCTTTCTTCTCTGATTCATATAGTGTCCATGCGGCTTAATTGTGGAATCATCTCCCATCCACTATCAAAGATATCTACAACAGATCTGTTTATATCACGCCTGAAGAAGAAACATCTCGTTTTTCTTCTTTAATCTCTCCTCTTTTCCCCTATCTTTATTGCCTTTTACTATCGAAGACTAGTATCGATATAAATTTATTTATGAACATAATATTAGGTATGTAAGTTGTGTCCATTTTTTTCCAAATCTAAAAATGAGCACCAAAAGTATACTTGAGGTTATAAAGCATACGATTTTTTTTTCTGCTCTACAAGATATTGTGTTTGCTTTTACGTTACGCATATTATTTTATTTGATAACATGCCTAAAAAATTAAATGTCAGGTAGACGAAATTGGCCATTTTCGACACCCCCACCATCACACGTGGCTGCTAGCGATCGCATTGTCCTCGTGTGAACACGCACGGACAGAATCTTGTGACATAGCAATTTGCTTGACGTGAACGTGTCGCTCCCAAAAAAAAATTCTGCCGAAAATGGCGGCAAAAAACAATCCCTTTAATTATTTGGTTCGTCCTTCCCAATACATCTTGTTCTAAAATAAATATATTTTTTCGTGAATTCACCCGTAATAAACGCCGTCGTGTATTTGTTTTCGCAGCGCTCACGTGTGAACTGCGGCCGAATTTCAGTATTGTCCCAGCATTCTGTCCCGCACGGTTGAGACTGTTCGCGGAGCTGGGAAAAGACAATATTGTCATACATCTTGTATTGTCCACATGCAAACGGCTCTTTAGAAAAATGTGACACACGTTGTGGCAGGGCAAGGTTCGAATCTCGCCACAGCCACGGAACCACATCTCGGTTCAATTCAACACAAGTGAACCGAGTTGGGGTCCCGTAGTAATATTGTGGAATAACGGACCAAAGGTCCCAGGTTCAAATCCCACTCTATCACAACTCTTTTTCCATTTTTCAGGCACAAGTTATTTATGACTTTTAGGAAATGGTCACAAAATTTAAATGTTTGAGTAAATAAGAAAAAGTAAATTATTTTTCCTTTAAAACAAATAAATGAGTTAAAAATAATGCACAAACGACATACTTCAAAAAATATCGAAGTACTCCTGAAGCAGTGCGATCCAACCATTTTTTTCTAAATGTAAACAAATCTATTACTACAAAGATGACGAACATTTAAGAGAAGGTAATGTAGAAGTCTAGGCATCTACAGGGCTTATGACCTGTCAATGGTTGGTTTAAGTGACCACTTTACACACTGTGTAACATTCACCATTCTGCCCATATTTGAACATCTTTATTCCTTCAATTCTTTCATCTGTTGATGTTTGTGAAGTTAAAGAGCTGAAACCTTTACTTATGCGGGTGAGATTCATCTAATTGAATTATTTCACCTACATACTAGGCAACGCCTGAAAATGTTATTTTTTCAATTTCAATACTTCTTCATGGACCAAGTGGATTTATCAACAATATTTTGAGTTTGTCCAAATCCTTGTAGACAAGGACTGGATTCAACTCCCTGGGGAGCTGTTTATATTAACATATTACAACACAGATGAAAAACATTTAAGTGAAGGTAATATAGAAGTCTAGGCGTCTACAGATCAACAGATGAAAGAATTTAAGGAATATAGATGTTAAAATATGGGCAAAATGGTGAATGTTACACAGTGTATAAAATGGCCACTTAAACCAGCCATTGATAGGTCATAAGCCCTGTAGATGCCTAGACTTCTATATTACCTTATCTTAAATGCTCTTCATCTCTGTTGTACGTAATATGTCAATATAAACAGCTCCCCAGGGAGTTGATTACAGTCCTTGTCTACAAAAATTTGGACAAACTCAAAATATTGCAAATAAATCTTTTCACTAAGGAACCAAATATTCATTGAATGAGCATATTTATGTCAATTTTTAGTTCACACGTTATGAGTTTTTTTGTTGAATAATTAAAACAAATTACTTTGAAACATCATGCACTAGTTGTTGCCATTTAACATTAGCATTTTTTGAAGCAAACACATTTTTAAATGCGTTTATATTACTTATATTTAATTTCTGTGCATTTTTGTTAAGATGATTAGTTTTCAATTTTTTGAGCTTATTGTTTTATTTGAGTCCAATATTTTTATTTGTTCGTTCTTTATTTTGATTTGTTATGTGTTAGTTTTTAATAATGTTCTTGTTTTAAATACTATAAGATGTCGTCATTGTTCAGACAAAAGCCACTAACCCTAACAATGACAGTTGTGAGCTAAATTATGCCATTCCAAGCGTAAAATTATGTATTTTAAGAGGCAAACGTCACATAGGTAGCATAAAAAAAATTAAACCTCAGAACAGGTATTAACTATACCTAGCATAGGCGTGTTGTGGGGTTTTCGATTTGGGAAGCAATTTATGTGTAAAGTAATAATTCCTTAGCTAATTTGTTGGTTAAAACTAAAAATAAAAGTTTTCCAACTCAAGAACTTACCTTCTTAATTGTAATGACTGTAAAAATATATGCTACGTAGGCCAAACGGGTAGAGCCTCTAAAGCTTGGGTTTCCTAGGACAGCGGTGACCGTATCTTAACGGCCGTAGTGTAGCCGTCGTTACAGTGACGGTGATTTTTTAGGAAAACGGTGTTGTTAAATGTTATCACCGTTCACTACGGCCGTTAAGATACGGGCACCGCTGTCCTAGGAAACCCTAGATTAAAACACGCATAAAAGAGCACATACAATCATGGTCTAATAATAAAGATAATTCAAATTTTGCCAATCATTTAATAGTTGCTGTCCATGTGATGGCATCACTGAGCAGACTGTGGAACATCTTCTTATATACTGTCCAATGTTTGATAGGCCAAAGTGGGAGCTTGAATGCAAAATTAACACTCGGATTGCTGCGACTAATAACCTAGCTGAGCTCCTGAACTGTAATGATACACGAAGAGAGACTATTCGATTCATTACAGGGACGATCAAGCAGGCTAAGTTATTCAATGGTGGTATCTAGCTCCTTTTGTTTTTTGTGTCCAACTTTTACGATATTTTATTTTTTACTATTTGTTAATGTAATATTTCTAGAATTATTTTGTTTATTCTGATTCTGCTTTATTTTTATTATTGTAAGTCTACGGTGAAAAATTTTGAAGTCAACGGAACATAATTTAAAGATAAATATATTCGATAAAACCTTGCACATAACAAAAGCAAGGTACAAATAATTTGCAACTACAAAAAAAATTAAAAAATCATTTAATAGAAAACAAAAACTCCTTTGAATTAAAAATTAATGTAAAAATAATTCATATTGCACCTTAAGGGCCATACACTTGACAAACTAGAAATTCTCGCAATTAATAGATTAAAAAATAAACCCGACGTAGAATTTCTTTATAAACAGACAACACACGTGCATTCTCCATCACTATACCCACTGTCATATATTTTCAGTAATGACTTTTTACGGTTTGTTTTTCAGAAATTATAATTGACATAATCACACTCACGAAGGATAGGACACTAAAAATAAAATACTTAAGCTCATTAAAATAGCAATATATCAACTCATTAGTTAACCCGAAAAAAAAAAATGTTAAAGATAAAAATAACTTTATTTAATTTACTTTCATATAATTTTAAATTCTTTATCCTAACCTCTGTTTTGTATAAATACATTGAACTCCTTAATTAAGATACCAGTCTCGAAGATGTCGCGAAAGCGATGAAACTAGTCAATGGATATTCCAAATTTGTGGATTAAAGTATCACTCGTCTTTTATTTATATAATTAATTACAATGAACTTCCATCAAGAATTTTTACTTACAAATTTGAATGTTTTTATAATATACATGGGGTTCTTTAAACCCTGTCACACCCGAAACCACCATGATCAGTATGAGCAAGAAGACATATTGGCACATTAAAATAAATTTTTAGAACGTCAAAAATCTTTTTAAAGAAAATATAAAAAAAACAAATGGTTGCTTACTCCTGTAGGGGAAAAACGAGGAGGAAGGAGGGAGGAGCTTGATATACCCTCGCTTCTTTCCTGCAGAAGTACGCAACCATTTATTTTTTTAAATATTTTATTTTAAAAAAATTCTTCGTTCTAAATATTTTTTTTAATATGCTTATGTCTTCTTGCCCATACTGATCATCGTAGTTTTGGATGTGATAGGGTTTAAAAAAACACTCTGGATACTTTAATAAATAACTGCGAAGTATTTTGTGGCATTTTATTTTATTTGACTAAAATTCAGTGAAACCAAAATAAACATTATCTTATTAAAAAACATGACTTTTCAACAAAAAACAATTGGTAATTATTTGAACCGGAAAAATCAACATAATTTGTTATAGATTACAAACTTTTTTTCTTATCGATACCCAGCCAGCCAGTACCAAGTACGCGCCGGCTAAGCGATCAGTACGCGCATGACAGCGCTGGTAAATGGATGTGATATTAAAATTCTTCCGCAATTTATCGCGATTATTAATAAAATCATTGTGCAATTATTTGTTTATAGGAATCTTAATGTAAAATATTATGCCTGATAATTAATTTATTAAACATACTATTTTAAAAACATTATTTGTCTAAATTTAGGGGAACCAATGGTTCCATGCGTTCTATGAACGGACCGCGCATGATATCTAGTAAGAATAGACAGTGCCTAATATGTTTGTTTATATTTTCATAATGTTTATTAGTAAATTTTTGACCTTTTTCACTGTTTTTCAAATAAAATATAAAAATACTAAGCTTAATTTAAAATAAACGCAGGTTTTCAGCACTAAACTGAATTTTTGAATATTTTTTTAATTATTATTTTTTTATTATTTTTATTTTTCAAGCCAATCAACAGACTTATGGAAGCCCTAACAGATTGGCATTAATGAGTATATATAATAGCACTTTAATTTAATTTTATCAGTCTGCTATCAATGGAACTAAAAAATCAAGTCTTTTTGCCTTAAAAGGATAGTAATGTGAGAAGGATTGTAACTAGACCGGACTGGACTAAAAGAAATATTGTTTATTCAGATATTTATTATTTTTTCTAATTATAAAACGCTTTTTTATTTTTCTTACAGATTTTCAAGTTGACTAATTTAAATATTTTATTTTCAACACTAAGATCATTTAATACAGCGTCTTTACTGATATAATGATTATTTTTTATAAAATGGTTTACGAATTCAGACAAATTATTATTGTTTGGGCACCTTGAGTGTTCTTTTAGTCTAATATTAAAGTTTCTTTTTGTTTTTACAATGTAGATTAAGCCGCAAACCAATGAAAAACCATAAAGTTAGCTCTTCAAATATAAAATTTATGCCTAACTAGTGAACCCGACGGACGTTGTCCTGCCCGGACGTTGGCTTGCCCTCTACTAATATAGAAAATGACTAATCATTGATAAGAAGGTACTTGTTCATGGTTGAGTTCCAAAACATAAAATGATTAATTTTCAAAAATAGAATTCTTTTTGCAAATGTCAAACTCGGCTCTTCTCACCAACAGGGATGCACTTAATTCATGAATGCAATTTTCGAAAATGTATAGAATGTCAGTTAATGTTATTTAAGTATTACCAAAAATCCAGTAAAAAGATATAAATGGGAAGGAATTACAAGGAATATAGTAAAATAATCTAATTGGGATCCATAAAAAGCGAATGTTTTTTGTTAACATTCAAAAACAAGTTTTTTTAAACACAATAAAACAACATCCTCTCATTTTTTATGTATGCATTTTAATTTTTTTTTTTACAGATTTTATTGAAAAGTTTTAATATCTACGAACACGCGCAGCGCAAAGATCTACATTTCGCTTAAAACCGCGCGTAAATCGGTTAAGCCGCTTACAAGGAGTTCAGTGACATCACACGTATAAAATAACGATATTTATAAAGATATTATATTTGGAATCATGATAATTTCATTTTTAATTAAAAATAATCCATAATTACGAAGACCTAGAAAAGTCAGAAAATTAGCAGCAACAGCTTCTTATGTTACACTTTATAACAAAAACGTATGGAATACATTTAGACATATTGCATTCGCAAATTAAGAATGTGAACAGTTATATGTATCTGAAAATAGTTTCAATTATCGTGTGCTAGTAATTTTAATTTGGCAATAAAACATACATGATCAATTAAAACAATAAATTTCTTAGACAACGACTTGTGAATTGGTGTTATAAAACGGATGAATTAGTTATTAGTTTATTCAATTGTTTTAGTAATTAGTTTATTCAAATTTTAATTTATTCAGTTGTTTTTACAACGTACGAAAGTTTTTATTTCAATTATCGATAAGATATTTTCCTGCATTTAAGCATGACCTTTTTTCTTACATGTGTTTATGTATTGGATGATAATAAAACAATTTAAATCAATCCTAACTATAGTGAAAATTGAAATATAAATTATGAAATATTAAAAGACAGAGCGATTTAATAAAAAAAAATTACACAAAACATAATTGGAAAGAAACAATTTAGTCTATTTTACACTCGTTTGAAGAGGAAAATTTGTCATCTCACCTTCATGTTGAAACAAAAATGATTATGATACGCTGCGATTGGTGTATCAATACAGTGCCCTATACACTATGCACTATTAATGCGAAAAAGGAATGGCGATGATAAAGTTAACGATGTAAACATTAAATGAGACCAAAAATAAATAAATAAAAAACTTATGTGAGAAAATAGAGTAATCGTTGCCGTTTGCGTTTTCCATACAGGTAATAATTGATAATAATTGTTTTATTGATAATACATAAAAATACGAAATGCACACTTCGAGTCACCCATGGGCACATAAATGAACGCATGCATATACAGACATCTACCTGCATAAATAAAACATACACAAATATATACGAGTACATTTACATATTTTAAACCACTCACGATATACATTCAGCAACTATCCTGTAACCAACCGACGTGACGTCTTTGCGTCAGGGTTCAAATTGTAAAAAAACATAAATGAAACGTTTTTGTTCTTTACTTTATATTTTATTTTTTATCTTTATTTATTAAGGAAAAACAACAGTTGTTATATAAGAATACAAAATATAAAAAATAGTACATACATCCAGTTAAAGTTTTTCACAAATATAATGAGAGAACATGTTACAAAGTAAAGAGAAAAATAATATATTATTTAAGACATGAGAAAAAAACGAGGCCGTAAGAAGGTTAAGGGATGAGGAAATAGAGTGCAGGAGAGGGATTTTCATAATATAGTTGACCAATTCAAAATTTTGAAATCATAACAAAATAAACATATTTAAAGAAACATAAACTTCTTACACTGACAAATGTTTCATTTTACAGTGTTTCAAAAAGTTTTTTTTAAGTCACAAAATTTTGTATTAAAAATATCTAAATGGGGACAAAGTAAATTAAATTTGGAGCAGCTACGATAAATAAACGAGTTTTGAACATAATTTTTTTTGGGCAATGAATTATAAAAAAATTAACTTGTCGTGTTGACTTTACGGGACAATTGATTGAAATACGCTCCAAGAGATATGGACTATCAATCAAACTGTTAAAAATTTTGAAGAGGAAAGACAGATCAAAAATGCTTCTACGTTTAGTAAGGGAAGTTAAACAATGAAAAGAAGAAGAGTCTTCATACGAGTCAAAATATGTAAAAGATTTACGATCCAGAAGTTTAAGGAATCAATTCTGTATTCTATCTAGTTGTGAAATATAAACTGTTTATCAAAGATATATAAGCCTACTGTTTTAAAAAAAATTAAAAATTACATAACTAATAATGTTGCATATTAATCTGTCTTTTAGTATTATTTAAAGCTTTATTAAAATAGTTTTAATGCTGTTTCTTTTTCCATCTATGACTATGTTTGTACTTATATATTATTATTTATATAAATGCCTCTTTGGCGTTTACACAAATAACCCATTTGCATTGAAATGACCTATGCACCAATGGGTGTAAATTGGGGAATTATATTTTAACGACTGTTAGATTACATGCTTATAAATTGACAGTGACAGAACCTTAAAAAAAATTCAAAGAATTTTTACTAATTAAATAAAACTCGTATTTTATTATTTATTAACTTATTTTTTACCAAAAAATACAACAATTATTTAATAAATGTTCTCATTTTCTTACAAACAAAATACTTTTTAATGAAAAATAATAAATAATAATGCCGCATTATTATTTTATACAAAACATAAAACTACAAAAGTTCAATAAATAACAATATGTCTAATTAGGTGAAAAATTTTCATTATAATTTATTAACAGTTCATTATACTATACGTCATTAATTAAAAATACAGTAATTCGGTCATGCAAACATTTTTTAAAGATATTTATATAACGTCTTTGAATATTGTTGAGATGTGTTGCTGGCATTTTGGACAACACTGCAGTGTGCATTTTTATGCTGATTTATTTCATGTAAAAATGTGCTCCGTGAATTATTTTATTACTTTGACTTAAATCACCTCTAAATATGTGAAGAAATGGCATAACATAACATCAGTGGAAATAAAAATATCCGTGAAAACTAAAAAATATTGTTAATTCATGGCTTTTTACAGAAAAGTATTTTCAAAAGTGACTGTCATCGTAATTAACTCTTGTGTGACTGTAATGTCACACTAGTTGACATGCGATACAAGACTTGATATTTCTCTCTTATTTTTTTTAATGATAAACTCGTATTTCTTGTAATCTTAAAATGGGCATTTCCACCCCGGATTTGAAAAGTGAAATTTGTATAACTATGCTAAATATCAACGCAAAAAATATTTGTTCTTGCTACGCGAAGAATGAATGTCCACTAATTCAGCAACACATCTGTATAAAAAAGAGCAAGAAGATATAACTCATAACGAGGAAGACAGAGACGCTGTTCTGTGGCGGGTGTTGTGTGAAACAGATTCAGTCTTCAGTCGGTTGATGACAGTGATGGGGGACGCACGCACGTAAAATGAGCGGCGTATTTATGATTTTTAATTTATTTTACTAAAACAGGGCTAAATAACACGTTTATTTGCATAAAGTATGGAAAATGAATTATTGAACAGATTTTTTTTTCTTTCTTTTTTAAATGTCTGAACTTGAGAATATTCTGTTATTTGCTTGTGGTAACACGATGCTACATCTCCGCGCGCAAAGAGATTATTAACCACAGTTTTTATAAAGTACATTATGAAACCATACAAATGCATGTGAGAATTCAACCATTTATACGGTGTTAAATATATAAATATTTTATTTCTATACAAATTATGGGGTCTTAAAAAGTTTTGTAATCATTTCTGTGAATAAGTATGTCCAATAAATTTAATCCCAATTAGAGAAGAATTACACTTCCCCCTTTTTCTCTTTCCAATGAAGCACATATTATGTACTTCTGGAACACCTTCTTTCAGCACAAAAGTGCCGAGGCTACTAGAAAACTGACAGACTTAAGTTCTCAGATACGGTAGTATGTTGTGGGCAAGCTGTACATATTAAGGGCAGTTTAGCAGCCATCTTTTTATGTATGTACGTTTTGCGATATATTTTTTGATTTGTTTAACATATATGAATATACGTTTTTGCATATGTTTGTCCCTATTTTACAAATATATGCATATACATTCCTGAGATTCACAATCTTCTTCACGAAATAATAAAATAACCATTTTACAATTATAAAATAAATTAAACAAAATGGTATGACTATCAACGCGCATAGTTTTTATTAAGATAACTTCTGGAATTTAACTGATTTTACAGTTTATTTTTTCAGGTTCTTAAGCGACAGGGTTGATCGGTGCAAGTTGTTGGTAGCCAGAATAGGCGGCGTAGGGGTCTATTCCTTGTACGGGCAACACTTGTGGAGGCAATTGGACAGAAGGGGATGGTTGGACGTCTTGCCCCACCCTTGCCCAGCGATGGTCGTGGTGGGTGCGTATGTCAGCTGGGACGGGGGAGGCTACGATGGTGGTCACTCTGTCCTGATGATCGTTTCCGAAGGATTTTATAGCAGTGAATCCTGAAAAATAAAGGTGATTAAAAAAAAAAAACATTTTACGTGCCGTCACTAGATCGTCGGTTAGTTAAAAATTGAAATGGAAACCTAGGCGGTTCCCATTTAAATTCTTTCAAATTACACTAAAAGTTGAAATAAATGGCTTCCTGGAAATCTGAAATCTATCACAATACATTTCAACGCTGTAATTGATCAGTTGATTTATAAGAACTTGTGACGTCATTCAAAGCATTTCATTTTGAATATTTTTTTATACATTTTCATGAAACTTCGTCGTACAATATAACGCTGTAACTTTTACCGCGTCTAAGAAAATATTTTTTGAATCCAGTTTCCCGTTGTACAGATATTCCTCATTGAACAAAAATGAATTTTCGCCAATCGTAAATAACGTTAAAAATAATACATATTTAGGAGGAATATTTACGATTCTAATGATACAACTATCAATCTGCAAAAAAAAACATTTATGATTTTTAAGTTCAAAAACGTGCACATACAAAACCTCTCGCAGATGGCGTCACGTCATTTCAACGTCAACAAGGCCCATAGACCTTGGACGTCACACGTCATGCCCGCCAAGTGCTCATCTAATGAACATTGCGTACAAGTATGGGGCAATAACGGAATACGTTGCGTTTGTCCAAAGGGTCGAAACGTCTCGTTTTTATGTAATTCAAAATATGCATACATATGCAAATGTAACCTTTGTATAAAAAAATTGTAACGTCATACGGTAAAAATAGTAAAACCACTACCATCGTATTAAAAAACAGGTAAAAAGGCCCTATTAAGTACATAAAATATATATCATCATAATTAAGAAGTTCAGTGCTACGGGAAATTGCGATAAAAAAAATGCTTTTTTAACCGGTAAAAATTAGAGCACTTAATTTTACGATAAAGTTTCTAGAAAACGTATGAAAAAAAAGAATATCGCAACAATCATAGTTTATTAACAAAATATCAATTACTTTATCATACACACTTAGGTAATAGATTTCTCTGGATCATGTCTAGTCTGCCTAACTGTACAACCTGTTTTAAGGCAGACATTTTTATGCAAAAATAAACAATAACATTACTACTCGCTTGTTAATTTTACTATACAGTTATACAATATTAATTTATACCATTTATTATTTAAAAATTTTCCGATTTTCCGATTTTTCTAAACCTAAAGCCAGTAATCAATTCTTCACAAATTTTTTTAATTGAATTCGGGTCATGGTTTTAAAATGTTTGGGTAACATATCAAATATTTAGGGGCCCAGAAACATGAAATTTCTTTGCCCGAATTCAAAGTTTGAGATAGACCCCATGACTCATCCTCTAGTTTTACTTCTGGTAGTGTGGAAGTGTTTCTTTTAGGATTTGGTAGAATAATTTGCTTTCACAAACATTATTTTTCTAAAAGTATATAATTTCCTTATATCTAAAATCACAAATTCCTCAAATAACTTGATGCTGGACTACCTGAAGGGCTTTTTAAAAATAAATTTAACTATTTATTTTTGAGCAGATTTGAGAGATTTTTAATATTGATTTATTAGTGCCTCCCCATCCTATTATGCCATGTATAGTTGTTTGAGTTTAATTAGGGATAAGATGTTACGTATCGACTTGAAGATATGGGAAAAATTTATAATTTTTTGTATTTTGTATTCTACATATGTGTTCTGTCAATTTAAAATCTTTATCAATAATTATTTAAAAAATATTTTATATGGTGTACTGATTCAAATATTTATGAGCATATTTTTCATTGAAAGTTTTGTTCAGGCTATCCCACTGCGGTTTTACTAAATGTTATATGTTTTGTTTTGTCAATATTTAAAGTTAAGATATTGAAAGAAAAGGGTTTTAATAAAAATAAACTATTTTGAAACGTCACAAATTCGAGTGAAGGATACCTAATAAATTATAGCGTTGTTATTTGTTCTGATAGATTTCGGGTTTCCAGGTAGCCTTGTTTTGCAACGTCTAGCGTTTTTTTACAGGTAAAAAAAGGGTCCTCCTTTTAAATGTGTAGAAATGTCACCGACTTAAATTCTTGACGTCACGGGTGGAGTAATTTAAAAATTACAAAACTGTAAAGAATCGTTTAGTAAAATAATGATATTACGATATTAAAAACGCCATTTTTAAGCTTTGTTTGATAGTCAATTTAAAAAATAAAAAAAATATTAAACCAGTGACATTTCTCATTGTAAACATTAAATACATAACAGAGTACACACAATCAACTGAAAAATACAGTGCGTTCGAAAAATCTTGCAGTGCAAAACACTTAAGGAATGCTTGGATAAATAAAAGAATTGTGAGCAAAAAAATACTACAATCATGCTGGGAACTGATGCAACGTGCTGTAAAGTGCGTAAATAAAACAAATATAACAATGTTTATAATATTAAACTGACCTACGCCTCGTACCATTGACTAATTTGATGAACCCTGTAAACGCCTTCAATATGTGGATTCATTGCGGCTGAAAAGTTTAGAATGATTTTTTTTACAATTAAGAAGTAAGTCAACAATTTATTTATTTATTTATTTCACATAAAACATTGTATTTTTTATATAAACACCTCACTGGGCATAACCCGTGTCGAGGCATTCATTTACATTATTTATATTTTATGTTCTAGTACATGATAAATCGATCAAATTATAATAAATAACCATAGAATTAAGAGTAGTCCAGAAACCGCATACGCACATTAAACAGAAGACGACTTAACTACTCATAAATGAGTAGGTTTACGTTTTGACCCATTAGTTTCTTTGTAGACGTCGCTCAGTACGCAACTCTTGATTTGAATTCAACTATGCCGTGTTGTGTCCTTTTAAAGTGTAGAAATACTGCTAGGATTTTAAAGAAACATGATGTTATCACATTTCATGTGTAATAAGCAAACGAATGTGTATGTAACAAATGCATTACTTAAAAATTGAATTATTTTTCCAACTGTTAGATTGTCGAAGAAACAAAATGAACATTTCGTAAGTGTTGCCAGGGTAGTAATTTTTTTTACCCTACTTTGCTCATCTTATGAGAGAACTAATGAAAATTCGATCTCGGATTAAACAACTATATCGTAGATATTTGACCGACATTATCTTTAAAACATAAAATATTATTTAACATGATATAAAAATATCCGTTTTATGTAAAATAAAATTGGTTTTTTATTTTAAGTGTAAAGTTCATTAATTCAATTTCTCTTATTAAATAAGCCTTTACTTATCTACTCTGGTGTGTCAATCAATATTTCCACGTGCAAAATAAAATTTTAGAGAAAATAAGATACTGCTTTTTTTTACCTTACATTTGTGTTATAATTATATTTTTTTCCCACCGTGCAACATTACGCGGCGGCATCACGAATGCGTTCGGCAAAAGTGAGGCATAGTGAAGGAATTATTGGACACAGTCCGATGTATTCAAATATGATTCTACGCTCCTTCTCGATTATTCTTAATTCTATGTAAATATATTTGTATTGATATAAACATAACACATAAATAGCAGACATGCAACAATAATTCCGAGTTCGAATAGACTACTGTTTTGGTGGGGTGACCATCTCAACGCAGTTTTCAGGACCATTAAATAAATTTGTCCAAATTTTTTAAACTAGGACTTAATTCAGCTCCGCAGGGAGCTGTTAAGATAAACATATTACAACAGCGATGAAGGACATTTTAAGGAAATATAGAAGTCTAGGCATCTACACGGCTAATGAACTATCATTGGCTGGTTTAAGTGGCCATTTTACACACGGTGTAATATTCATTATTCCGCCTATATTTGAAGCTCTTTATTCCTTCAATTCTTTCATCTGTTGATATTTGCGAAGTTCATCATCATTATCATCATTCGCTTTCCGTACCAAATGGTGCATTGGTATACCAATCGCAGCGTATCTTGATCATTTTTGTTACACGAAGGTAAAATGATCATTCGCTTCAGGTACCAGTCAAGGGACTTTTTATTCTTATTCTTTGAGGTGGGAGTCAGCGCTGCGCAGGCTTTTGACGTCACTGCGACCTGTGAATATCTATTGTGACGGGTCCCCGTGAATAGTTCTCGCCCTCCAAGCCCAGGTCTTTAAAGAGCCTGGCTACTGTGTGGAAGGCGAGTGTTAAAATTTTGTTTAATCTCTACCTTCATGCCCAGATCCGTAAAGTATTGAGCTATTAGGCAGGGAGCGAGCTCAGTAACATCCTCAAATTTGACCAGTTGTTCCGCGAGGATGAGGCTCCTTTTATGATGCAAAGCATCACACTCACATAGAATGTGTATATGTGTTTCCTCATTTGCGCTGAAGAACCTACATCTAGAAGTTTCGGAAAGGTTCATTCTAGTGAGGTATTTGTTCAATCTGCAGTGCCCTGGGCAGGCTCTAGTGATAACACTCACTCGATTTTGGCAGTCTAGGGACTATGAAATATTCAAGTGTGAAAACACCATTTTAAATAAATATTTCATATCAAAATGTCGGGAATCAAACCCGAAACCTCTTGCATGATCTTGCGTCAAACGAGCTGACCATTACATCTCGACGCTGACAGTTTGTGAAATTAAAGAAGTCAAACTTTTATTAATGCGATTGATATTTATTTCACACACGGTAAAACCCGTAATATTTTTTTTAAAAAAAACAGAATCTTTACAGTAAAAAAAATAAATCATCATCACAATCAAACCATTATTAGCACCCGGTGGCGCATGGTGCATTACATTGTCAATTAAACTGTAGCATATTATCTAGATCATCAGTCACAGGTAGGTAATGTGTTTGGTCTTAGACTTCAGGTGCCAGTCCAGGGATAATGAAATGTTTCAGTAAATAGCACATTTTTAACCAATATTTCATGTCGCCCCTCCCAGGAATCGAACCCAGGACCGATACGTATGGACCAATCATTATACTACGAGGAGGACTTTTTCACTTGAATTTTCATTTTCAGAATTTTTGTCCGAGAGCAGCCATCAAGTATGAAACACTTGACTAGGATTCTGGTTCTATTTCACACACAAAGAACAACTTTTTAAAACATAAAAAAAATCGAATGGATTTAGTAAATTAAATTTGAACGTTACCTGATATGATAATGGCAATGAGTCCGGCAGCAACTCCTTTAACAGCTATCAGCGTAATTGTGGAGAGAATTGTTGGAAGAATAAGAGCCGCCTTCAACTTTAAGGCCAGAAGTAAAGGAAGAAGAAGTTTCTTCAGCTTTTTGGTTCTGCTCTCTGAAAAAAAAAGAAAGTAAAATGAACTTTCTTGCTCAAGTGTACTTAGCAAGTGTAATACGAGTTTTTTTCTTACGTAGCCAAAATGCGTGCGAATACAATATTAATGGGATTAGAATGACACATTCTCCCTTCAAGGTACAGAAGTGCATATGTGTATATACTACCTCCCAGGAATCAGCAAACAGCCTGTTAGCCACATGTCCGGCTGTAACTACCTACAATCTAAAAAAGCTACCCTTCGTTATATTTTGTTGTTTTGGTAACCATAATGTTGAAATGGTGCTTTATTTGTTATTTTTTTAACTATAAATATGAAATTTATATTTGAAGCACTAACTTTGTGGTTATTCATTATAATAAAATAAATAAAACATCTTTGTTTTTAACCACTGAATTAATAACCAAATAAACAATATTTCTTTTAGTCCTCTTCTGTCTTACTTCAAAAATAATGATATCAAATTACCACCCGTGTAAGGAAAAAACGACTCGATATATTGGGTCCACGTGAAGTATTAAGTGAACATGATTATTTATTTATTTATTAATAAAACATATAAGACATGAATATCATGATATTATATTCCCAGGAGTTGTACGAGAAAACTCATTTAGGACGGTACATAAAAAAAATAGTACATTTCTTGTAACAATACATAGTATACATTTAAACAATAAAAATTTAAACAAATTTTAACAATCTATGAACTTAATATTAAAAAAGGAAAGAAAACATTTAAACAATCTGTGAACTTAATATTAAAGAAGAAAATAAAAACATTCAAACAATCTGTGAACTTAATATTAAAAAAGAAAAGAAAAACATTTAAACATTCTGTGAAATTAATATTAAAAAAGAAAATAAAAACATTTAAACATTCTGTGAACTTAATATTAAAAAAAGAAAAGAAAAACATTTAAACCTAAAACACAATATATAGACTATTCACAGAAACTGAGCTAAAAACTATCACTTTCAAAAAGATTCAAGAAATAGGTCTTCATTTCTGGTCTTTGAGATTTACCACTCGACATTTCATTTTTAAGGTCATCAGGCAGTTTATTAAATTGTATACGACCAATGTATTCCAGAGACCTTTTGCCGAACTTCGTGGAACAAAATTTAGAAATGTGAAGATTTTTTGCATGTCGTGTATTATAGTTGTGAATTTCATGATTAAATGTAAGTTTTAAATTTGTGTGAGCAGAAAAGTTTATGATGTTTCAAATAGTGTTAGTGATGTCATACAGTGCCATTACCTTGAAAGGAAGTATTTTTGTGTTACGATAAATATCCTTGACATGGGAATCCCATTTCAAACCAAGAATGCTTCTCAGAGCTCGGTTTTGAAGAACTTGAATCTCAGAAATCTGGTTTTTGTTAGCGAAACCCCAAATACAGCATAAATAGGATAGGTGAGAATGTATCATAGCGTAATAGACGGCAAACAAAACAGAGTGAGGAAGCAGACCACGAAGTCTATGCAAAACGCCAGTTACGGGTACTATTTTTGATTTAACATGTTCATATTGGTATTTCCATGAAAGTTGAGAGTCAATATATAGTCCTAAGTATTTAGTAACATTGGTCTTTTCAATATAGCCAGTTCCTAGAGAAATATTAATTTTCAAATCCTGTTTGTTCCCAAAAATCATATATGATGTTTTTTTCATATTCAAACTTAATTTGTTTAATCGCATCCAGTCGGCAAGACTATCGAAATCTGTCTTCATTATTTTTTCTAGTTCTTTTAGGTTACTATTATGATAAAAAATGACAGTATCATTGGCATACAATTGAAGAGTCCCCTTTAACCCCCACTTAGTGATATCATTAATATAAATAAGGAACAAGAGTGGACCAAGGATTGACCCCTGCGGAACTCCACAAGTTATCCTACCTAGATCACTAGATTCTTTTCCGATTTGAACCGCACAGTATCTGTCAGTGAGATAGCTTCGAAATATTTTCAAAGGTATGCCAACTATGCCTAAGTGTTTCAACTTATCCAATAGAATCTCATGGTCCACAGTGTCGAAAGCTTTTTTTAAGTCTATAAATATAGCTGCAGCAAATTCACCAACATCTATTTTTTTTTGTAGATTTAAGACAAAGTCATAAGCAGCACATTTAGTATTTGAAAATTTTCGAAATCCATACTGTTGGGACGTAAGAATTTTATTTCGTCAAGAATTTAGTGAGCCTATCTTTTAAAATTAGTTCAAATATTTTAGAAAATACTGGGAGTATCGAGATAGGCCGGTAATTAGAAACGTCTTTTTTGCAGTCATCTTTATGAATTGGAATTATTTTAGCTATCTTCAGTTGGTCCGGAAACATACCACACGACAATGATGTATAAAATAAAAAAGAAATCAATTCATTCGTTACGTAAACCTTGACGAAGAAGCTTGTTTGCATTGAAACCTGTCGGTAAAAAATAAAAATTAGTGGTTAAAATAAAAGTTGTTTTATTTATTTTATTTGTAACTTTTTTACTATTTACTTTTTAGCACGAACACTTGACATATTATTGACACCACCTAATGTTTATTTTTTAAAAATTAATTGATTTAAATATATTTGCTAACCATATTGAAACGGGGCGTTTTTATTGACTTTTTTATTAACATATTGCAACAGAGCTGAAGACCATTTTAGAGAAGGTAATATGGAAGTTTGGGCATCTACAGGGATTATAACCTGTCATTGTTTGGTTTAAGTGGCCACTTTACACACCGTGTAACATTCACCATTCTGGCCATATTTGAACATCTATAATCTTTAAATTCTTTCATCTATCGATGTTTATATAAACAGCTCCCTGGGGAGTTGAATCCAGTCTTTGTCTACAAAAATTTGGGCAAACTCAATATATTGTTGATACTTTTTTATTGTTTACTTTTTAGCACGAACACTTGACAAAATATCAACAATACTACAAGTTAATTTTTCGTAAGTTTATTGATATGAATTTTATTTAGTTGCTTAGATTGCATTCGTGAATGCGTTTTTTTTAATTTATTTCATGTTATCAATTATCAAATACTAATCCTAAATTGGGTCTAGAATTTTAACCACCCATGCGCTCAGTAGCTGCAAGGCCTGTTATAACATAACTCTCTGTCTTTAAAAGGTTTTTTTTAAATTTATTTTAATATCATTAAAAAACTAAACTTAATTTTTAAATAAAAACGTAACTGGGCTAGATTTCTTACCGTCCATGCGCTCCGTAGCTGCAAGACGTGCTGTAATCTAGCCGCTATCTGTTATGATTAAATTAGATCATAATTGGAAATGCCATGAAAATATTTTGGTTTTTGATTGAAAAACTGATACAATTTTTTTTTATGAGGTGAAAACATTTCAATGCTCGCCACTGTATTTCCATTTTCATAGGTACTGTGATAAAGAATTTCATATCAATGTAATGACTGCTGGAATTTTCAAATCTGGCAAATAGATCAACTTCTGTTTGATTGATGATATTAAAATATTCAGCCGGCATACTTTTGTACACATAACGGGCTTAAATGTATCAAATTGGTGGCCTAATATTTTTTTTTCTATCACAGACATAAAGCGTCCGCACGAAAATACTGTCAAATCGTAGATTTGGACTAAAAAATAAATTTATTAAATAAACAAAATGATTTTTTAAAATTAAGAATAAAATGAAACTACTGACTAGTCCAACTCGTTTACGTCGCGAACCCCGGGCAATGGGATCACACTCATAACGGTGTGATAACAGCAGATAACGAGAGGATGAAAGGGGAGGTTTTGGCGCCTCAAAACCAAAACCAACCTGCTAAGGGAAGGTAACCCCGACAGAAAATCCACCAGAGAAGGCAACGGAAAACCACTCTGGTCATCTTTTCCCAGGAATCACCACGGCGAGTACATCAATAAGCAGTCGTCCTGGCTGCGAAATGTAAAATTAGCGCAGGACAGATACATATGCTTTCGCTGTAGTGATTGCCAACGTCGGGGGGACCCGATGTTAACGAAAAGGCGGACTGTAAATGAAAATCTAATTTCATTCAGTTTTGTGATTTGGAAGTATTAGAGAAAGGATAGGAACATGGAATGGATACCTACCTTTAATTTGATCTGAATGTTCTTCAATTTCTGGCACTGGATGACAAAATGAACTATAAAATGAAACAATGTTTTCCACGAGACGCGACGATTCCTACCACTTTTAATCCGATTTTATGTGAAGTAAAAATGTTGTCAATTTTTTTTTCCAGAAAACCACTCCTGGCCGATTAACGTTGATTTCTAAGCTTTCCTTGGTTCATCCTCATGGTACCCAACTTAACATCAAGATAGAAAAACAGAAGACTTTAGATGTGCAATACATTTAAAATTGACATATTATGTTTCTTGAAATCGTAGTTGTAAGTCAAAGAGAATCGTTACTAAAATTAGTAAAAAGTATGCAATACTTTTCATTTACTATTCGTTTTTGTTTTTAATCTTAATTTTCTAATTTTGAATTTCTTCTGTCTTGATGTTAGGTAGGTACCATAAGGATGGGTCAAGGGAAGGATGGGAAGAAAGGTAATCGGCCAGGGATAGCATCGATAAATGCTGTTATTTACTTAACACCCGATAAGGCACTAGAAGAAGAAGAAGAATAATAATAAAATAGAAGAAACACCCTTTTAAATAAATATTTCATATCAACCATGTCGGGAATCGAACCCGAGACCTCTTGCATGGTAGGCGATAGGCCGACGTAAAGTAAATATAAGTATTTTATTGTAATAATAAACTAATTAAAAATCACCGCTCGGCTTGGGAAAAATCTGAAATTTATGTATTTAAAAATATGTAGACGGACATTTCAACAAAAGCAGGTTTCATTTATTACAAGTTAATAATAAAGAATTATTTAAAGGGCATTTGAAATGGGACTGCCCTTAAATCATTTTGAATAATGATCTATGTAGTTACCAAAAGCTGTTAGGCTACTCTAAATAATAATGAAATACTTCTGCGCTAATAAATTATTTAAAATATTTGTAATTAATTACAGTAACAGGCGCTATTGAATATTTTATTTAAGATCCGTTCGGAATGGGCCCAGATAAAAATGCCTGCCCTAAAATCATTTAATGTACTAGAAGTTGTTTAGCTAATCTAAAAAAAAAATGAATACTTCAATAAATTATAAATAATCTTTGTAATTTATTCTAAGTGACAATCGTTAGGTATTCGTTTTTAAAAGTGTGTCAATAAATTCGTGAATTGTGCTTTTTTTCATTTTTTATCACAGGTGAGTGACAAAAATAAAATAAAAATAACAATAAGGAAATATAGATGGCGCTATAGTTTATTTTGATGTTTTTAGGAATTTTGCCAACAGATGTCGATAGTAGTGTACTCTTTTAGGTTTTGTTGGAATTCAGTTTGTTAACTGTTGGTTGATTTATAAACTCGTGATTCAAGCGACGCAAAAACACGGGGATATCAATTGTTAGCTGTTAAACGCGAGGTTTATACATCTTACGAGTTATTTTATTTTAGTTGTACTAATTATTTATCCACGCTAGTTATGAATGGTTTGAAATGTGTTGGAAACATCTGTAGATTTTTTAAACTGTTTTTACTTATCTAAATTTTGTTTCCAAACCTAATGTTATTATATTTTCTCATAAAAAAACGCATTATAGAATAAACAATATAGCTTCTATATTATGCGGGTAGAAATAAATATATAAAACGTGTATCAAGTATATTATATGAGGATAACTTTAATTGTAACAATAATGCATGCCTTAGTGTATGGGTATTATTATTGTAGATATTAGTTAGGGTGAATATAATTATTCATTTTATTCTATTTTATTTTAAAAGGTAATTCAACAAAGATATATAGGTAGGTACTTGAAAACATACAATTTTACGAGCATATAACATATCTTAAAAACCAAACCAAAAAATAGATAGAATTACATTTGTTGTTTTTTATATTTTTTATATATTTTTTGTCTGTTGTACGTGTGTTTTATTTAAATAAGATTTATTTCCAAGAGATTATTCGCAAATCTTCTGAGAGTATCATGAAAAATGATTATTGTTTTTTTCGGAAATAAATTTATTTATTTATATATTATATTCTCGACACATGCGAGCCATAGATGTGTGGTATGTAGCATTACTTGACAACAAAGATAGTTTAAATATGTTCCGATGTCTGAGTGTTCTCAATACCTCGTACATTTGTATTTTATTGAGGAGGTTAGTATCAACTAAATAGTTTAATATTTTGTTGATAAATTTTATATTGAAAAAAACACGAAGTTTTTTTTTTGTTTTGTCAGAGAATCATAATGAAAAAGAGTAGTATTATTTTTAGTAATTAAATGATATTTTTATATTTCTCCTTTACGAACCCAGCGGCGCATAGGGCACCAAATGCAACATAGTTCGCTCATCAGTTACATGATGGTGATCAGTCTTACGCTTCTGGTACAAGTCAAAAGGTAGTAAATATTGCCATAAAGTTACTTAACCCATAAACCGGAAAGTTTTACAGACCGTGGGTCTTTTGGTTTCACTCATACAAATAAGAATTTTTTTTTTTGTCTGTAAACTAGTTACTCTTTTAAATTTTAAATTTTATACATCGCGATTTTAGTTGAATTTAACACGTAAAAAGCGCACTGAAATCTACTTTGGCTATGGAAGGAGGCTAAACTAGCAGTAAACAATGGAGTTCTAGCGCAACTCTAATGTATGGAAGCAAAGTATGGAATTAGAAATGCGATCCCTCAGGCGAATGTGTGGTAAAACGATGTACGATAGGTGCACAAATGTCAATATCCGTAAACTGCGTAAGGCTGAGACATGCATTATCGAGAGAATCATAAAAAGGGTACTTAAAATTAAAAGAGTGAGTGTCAGATAGAAATTAAAATTAAAAAGAAAAAATGTCCGATAGAAATTGTGCTTTTTTAATAAAAATAGTTATATTTGAATACCGTACGTCCAAAGACTGCAGATAAAACTAGGCACATTAAGGGTTTTTAGATGGTCTTTATCACCGACATCATTCCCTTTCCGCATCTAATGGTGCATAGGGCACTGCATTGGTACACCAATTTCAGCGTATCTTGATCATTTTTTGTTACATGAAGGTAAAATGAGCCGTCTTACGCTTCAGGTACCTACCAGTCCAGGGACTATGAAATATTCTTGTGTAAAAACAGTCTTTGAAATTAATATTACACGTAAGGCATGTCGGGAATCGAACTCGAGACCTCTTGCATGGCAGGCAAACGCGCTGACAATCACATCGCAAGGCCGACGTACGGATAGTTTTAGCTCCATATAAAGAACAATTTATAAATAATAAAAAAAACAAACGATAAGGACACGCCAATAATAGATATATATAGTTTGAAAAATCATTTCTCTGGTGCCATAATACAGGGAGAAAATACGCGAATGCGTTTGTACGATAAAGCTAGGGTTTCCTAGGACAGCGGTGCCCGTATCTTAACGGCCGTAGTAAACGGTGATGCGGTGGACAGCCGTCGTAACGGTGACTAGAGAGTGGTTTCCTAGGAAAACGGTGTTATCAACACCATTTTACACCGTTTTTCTAGGAAACCACTCTCTAGTCACCGTTACGACGGCGGTCCACCGTATCACCGTATCACCGTATCACCGTTTACTTCGGCCGTTAAGATACGGGCACCGCTGTCCTTGGAAACCTTAGCTTTATGTAAAAATTAAATCAACAGAACGCATGGGCAGACAGAAAACCTAGTTTCAGGCAAAATATTAAACTTGATCTTCGATTTCTATTGTTAATTGTTTACTTACAATATTTAAGGCATGTCAAAATCTTTATACAAACATCTGGATTTTTGGCGGAATTAATATCAATAGGTATTTTTTATAAGTTAGAAAAATAGTCTCAAAACACATGTACGAGTATTAGGTATTAACATAAGTTGCGACTGTTTTTTTTTGTTTTTAGTTTTAAAATAATTATTAAAAGTAATACAAATCGGTTAAGGCTAATAAATCATTCGAAAGAAAATTTTCTGTTCTATGAGATATTGTGTTTGCATTATTGTCACAGAGATGATTTTATTTGATTACAAGTGTATAACATGGAATGTCGAGAATTCAAAAGTGATCATTTTTGACACCTCCTTCTGTTCGCATTCTATTAAGGGACTAATGGAGAAAACAAATAAGGAAAATACATTATTTACTGATATGTTGTATTTTTATTTATTGTGTTCTCTTGTTCTCTTCATCTTGAAAAAAATTGATATAACTAATGTTACACTTTATTTAAAAAAAAATATATATAAAACTTTTCTTGACTAAACTATTAACAAAAAGGTTTCGAAAGTAGGTATAAATTATCATTATTTTAATTATTTAATTTTTTAAATAATCAAACTTCTTAACCCATTTTTCTTGTACCCTTTTCAATATAATGAAAAATTTATATTTTATATATACTGACGCACCCACACAAACGCACCCTCTTCCTCATTCATTCGCATACGCACATGCACACTCTCCCTCATTCATTCAAACATACACACACATTAATACAAACGTCACACACATACAATTACGTAAAAATTTTTTCTTATATATTATGTATTATTAGATTGACAGTGGATTTTTTTAACACTTTGTATCCCCGAGCCGTGTAAACACATGATTACTTAACCACGCGTTGTGTCCCGGTCCCGTGTATTCACGTGATTCACCAGCTGTCTAAAAAAGTGCATTATATTGACATTTCATGACCTCTATTAATACTTTTTCGCTGCTGGTAAACCACGTGAAAACACGGGACCGGGATACAAAGCACAATAAATGGAGTGAGACCCTGAATATTTATTATTTATACTTTTACGATGTTTGTATTCTTTTTTTATACAGAATAATGTTCCCTCACTGGAATGTCCCGTGCCGAGGGAAACATTTTACAATAAGTAAGGCATGCCTTAAATGAGTTATTTAACAAAATTAACATAATAACAAAATAAAAACGCAATTAATCCAATGAACCTAATTATCATTAACATTATAAGCAATATAAACTAAAAAAATATAAAAAATATAACCAATTGTGCGAACATTGCAATGTGGCTCTCCATAAAGGCCAATATTGGCATAAGTATCATACAAAAATGACTTATTAAATTGTTTAAAATAAATATGAGGAGATTCGATTGATTTAACTAAGTATTTTCATAATTATGACACTTTTAAGAAACCCCTCACAAAGCATGAAATTTCACAAAAATGGGCCGGGCACAGGGTAAATTCTATGTGTATTCGGCCGGTGTTTTAAGTGTTAATCGGCTCTAGTATTGTTTATATATTTCTACTTGTTTTTTTATGTAATTGCTGTAAAAATCCCAAATAAAATAAAATAAAATGATGGTGATGATGTTTTTGATACCGAAGATATTACGCGTGGGTTGTATCAATTAACTACAACCTATCTATTCATATGTTTGATTCGTCAATTAATTTTAATTCGTTAGCCCAGTACATGTGTGGTTCCTTTCTCTGCCCGAAACGAGATTCGAATCCAGTTTTTTTGACTAGCAAGTGGTTAAACCCTTGGGTGGTTAGACTGTCCCACTGACCCACAAAAGCTTCTTGAATATATAATAAGTTTGATAAAGTTATACCTTATTTTAAGATGGTTTGAGATCTCATTCCTAGTCAAATAACGGTTGAAATAAAATTTAAAATTATTCTTCATAAGTTATTTGATTTAAGTAGCATTCGTGGTAAGTAACTAATACACTTAAGTATTGAACGAAAGATTCCGGGTTTTTACCCCGGTGAGAACATAAAAAAATCAATTATACACATAAGAAAAGTAAATTCTTGCATTACCATCATCATCATTCCCTTTCCGTACCTAACGGTGCATAGGGCACTGCATTGGTACACCAATCGCAGCGTATCTTGATCATTTTTGTTACATGAAGGTAAGATGATCAGTCTTACGCTTCAGATACCAGTCCAAGGACTATGAAATATTCTAGTGTAAAAACACCTTTTTAAATAATATTTCATATCAACCATGTCGGGAATCGAACCCGAGACCTCTTGCATGGTAGGCAAATGCGCTGACCATTACACCATGAGGCCGACGCATTGCATAGGATATAAAAAAATATTGATATCATTTTAACTTTTCTAGAATTCCACTCGTCCATGCGCTTTGTAGCTGCACGATGATTGGTTATCTAGCTTTCATATATCAACTTTAAAATACTTTTATTTTGTAAATGGGGTCTAGGATTCCAATCGTCTATACGCTTAGTAGCTGCAAGACGTGTTGTAACGTAATCTTACTCCTTACTACAGGAAGCGAGATCTGTATGCAAATATATAGTGTTGTGGCATTCTATCCTCTTTGCCTACCCTAAGGGGAAACGGCGTGATGGTTTATTGGTGTTGTATATTCATACATTACAATAATGACAAATGTTGTTAGTATCATTGATTCAGCCTTAACTTTGAGAATAATATTATGGATATTTAAACCACCTGGTATTTTTTCACGTGGATCTTTAATCCAATTTGCATTACTGGGTTTGGTTTATTGTTTTTTGTGTATGAGAGCATTTTCTAAGTTAAAGTAAAGCATTTAACAATTATTCTAATAATTTAATTAACCTTCGCCTAATTTATTATTATACAATCTTATTCTAATTCAACGCGTTGTTTTTATTTTTAAAAATTTGTTTGTTATTTTTAATTATGTATTGATTACAGTTTCATATTACTAATCAAAATGGCCAACAAAATGGATTAAAAAAATTTGAATAATTTTGATAAAAATTACAGATTTTAAAAAGCTATCCCTAGTTAGGTAGTTTACATTTATCACCAGCAAAAACAAATAAGTATGCGTGTTACACTTTTACTATTCATTAAAACTATTGCATTTAAAACTAAATGTTAATTGCTGTAATAAATATGTAAAAACATTATCCCAAATAAAATTAATCGAAATAATTTATTTTAATATTTAATTCACAAATCGAGCAAACGCGTAATATATTTCGTCAATCATTTTGATATTTATTTACATTATATTTTTTTGTTTTTCCAATGAATGAATAAAAATATACAAGTATAACGATACATTACTTATATTTTAAGTTGGTCCCAATGTTTGTAGACAATGACTGGATTGTTGTTATGAATTAATTAAATACATATAATTCGTATTTCGATTGTTAATAAAATATAGATAGAATAAATTATTACATTTTACAAGGTGAAATATTAAAAGTTAGATAACACAAGTACTAACGATTCAAGACGGCGACAGTGCAAATATTTGTCTATTTAATTTGTTAGGGTTAAGGGTTGTTGTTTGTTAATTATTTTTAAACTAAATTTATTTAATAGTCTTCCTCGATAGAAAAACATGTTCTCAAGTTAACGATTATTTTTTTTATTTAAGATTGTTTTCTGTAATTTAGTATTCGCATTAAATAACAAAAAGATATTATTTTATTATTATAAATATATAATAATACATAAATATAAAATTAATATTTTTTTTAAGACGCTGTATTAGAATCATATATAAAAGTCTAATAACAGGGTTGAGTGCTTTAATTTTCGATGAGAATTGTTAAACTTTTGACCCATTATAATAATAATTTGACCTATTATATATTTATAAATGTACGACTAGTAATTTGTTTTTTAGTTTTTAAAATTAAAATTTTTACATATTTAAAAAAAAAAAAAAATGTTAAAAAAGGTTTATTATTTTGTTTCTTTTAATATTTTATTTTTAAAAACGGTTGAGAACCCTTGAGCTCTTATTGGGAGACAGTTAGTATTATTCCTAGGGCATTCAATATACATTGCAACAATACCAACAAATCAATGATTTATGATTTTTGCTATTTCGAATATACCACGTTATCTTTATTTTTAATATTTTTCTTCCTAAGTGTGTTTAGTATTAAAATTCCAAAGTTATTATGAAGAAAATAAATAAAACAACTGTGTCATATGTTTAGATATATTGTTATTATATTATTTCATAATTTTGTAATAGAACACTGTATGTTAATTGTATTTATAATTATGTTTATAAAAGGCATTTGTGCCGTGTATACACTAATAAATATATAAATAAATAAATAATGCCTCCTTGTGATAATCCTTAAAAGTATTTCAACGTGAATTTGAGATTGAGAGCAAATTTAGAAAAAAAGGTAACAAATAGATCTATAAGAGACACGTTTCAAAAGTGTTCTTGGAATTGATCAAACTAAAACGTAATGCAATAAAAGAATAATGTTTTTTGGTAAAGGTTTTAAGAAATCAAATACCTAAAAATCGATGTTTTAGATCTAAAAATAAAAATGAAAAAAAAATCGACATGCTCTCTCCAAACCGCTCCGCTGCCGGGAGCCAACTAACATTATAACGGTAATGTGTTTTCTCTTATACACCTGTTATTTAGAACAAGGTGAGCGTCTTGTCAGAACGTTCACCTCAGTACAAATCTCCACAACAGTAGAAAGCTTCTGAGCAAAAAAGTCTTAACCACATATGTACATCATACAATATCACAATGTTTCTGCTCGGTATTTTTTACTGCAAAATACATTTTCGCTTACTTTAATTGACCTTAACAGATGACTTCGAAAGTCAAGGTGGGGGTTTTCACTCGAAGAATTTTATTCAAGTACAAAACCGGAAAGGCTTGTGTTCTAAATTTGAAAAGCATTGACATTGACCGGAAGCCGCGTGGTTCTATAGCGCTCTGTGGGATTTTTATAAATCTCTTTCGAGTATTTGTTTGACCTTAATTTTTGTATCTGATTTAAAATAGTAACCGAATAGTAATTAACGTTTTTATTTTAAAGTTTTAATTTTTTTTTACGTAAAAAGAAATATTCTGTGCAAGATTTTAAAAGGAATGAAATAATTGTTTCAATTATTTTGGATTGTATTCTGAGGTCCGGGGTTCAAAAACCGCACTAACATGTCTTAATTCCCATTTATTACTATTGTTTATAACACGCGGTAAAATTTAGAGGTTTTAATTGTTCGTCGAAGTTTCTTGAAAATTTATGAAAAAATAATAAGAACTCTCAAACTTGTGACATCACGTGTGGAGTAATTTTAAAAACTTCAAAAGATAATGGACACACTGAAACTTTTTTGTCTTAGTTTGATGGTGTTTTAATAATAAAAAAATAATAAAAAAATCACGTAACCTCCTCATTCTAGGGTCTGTGTCCAGGCGCACGAAGAATGCAGTTCTGCGTGTGAAATATAACCAGACGAGAGTTTAAGACTCAGTAACTGCTCTCAGGTCAACATCTTGAAGGTGCATTTGCCTAGAATTCTTGAAGACCCGGGTTCGATTCCTTGCAGGGTCGACGTAAAATATTTGTTTTGTGGTTAAACGCTACGCAATTGTTCACTTTTTCTGAGCTGGTACCTGAAGACTGATCACTGTACCTTTAAGTAAAGGATGGTCAAATTACGCTGCATTTGAAGTTCCAAAGTAGTGTCTTATGCAAAAGCAAAATTCTATTTATACAAAACTGATTGCATCGTTCAAAACTATTTACGAACGACGACTACATTCAGGAGTTGATTATTTTACTTCAATATAAGGCTTAAAACTATCGACGATAAAAAAAAGATCATTTAAAATAATACATTTTGTAATTTTTTACCAAAATCGGGTTAATTTAAAAAAAAAATTTTTTTTTTACAATAAACACAAGAGGTAAAACAAAGTATAAAAAAAATAAAAATAATTACATAGCAATGAAATAAATATAAACAGTACGAACAGTAAACAAAATAATCCCAAAAAGGCCTGTTCATGAGTATACTAGGAATGTTTGTGAATTTTTTACTCCTATAATAAAAAGACAAGTATAAAATTTTTGTGTTATATAAAAGAGAAAAAAGAAAATATTCTGTAAAAGATTAGAAGGTACTTTTTTACAGTATAAAGTAATGAAAAAAGGAAATAAAAAATATAAAAACCCCAAAATTTTTCCTTATTATTAAAGGGCAACAAAATATATCATAGAAAAAAAAAGAGTCGATGTCTAATAACACTACAAGTTTTAGGTATTCTGGTAATTCAGAATACCCGAAACTAGAAAAACCTGAATCTCAACCACATTGGGAAATGTTTCAGCTGTTTACACACTCTGTAACGTTCCCCATTCAACCTATATTAACACATCAATATTTCTTCAACTCTTACATTTGTTTTTTTTTAAAGAAAAAGAGCTGAAACTTTTTTTACTTAGGTGAGATTCATCTGGCTGAACTATATCACCGACTAGGCAACGCCTGAAAATAGTTTTTCAATTGTATATTTATTATAACAGTTAGTTTAAGATTAGTTGAGGAAATGTGGATATCTAAACCTAAGTAGAATAATGACTGTTACACGGTTTTTAAAATGGCCACTTAAACCAGCCAATGGCAGATGACAGATCATAAGCCCTGTGAATGTCTAGACACCCATATTCTCCTGTCATTTTTTTTCCTTCTGTCGGAGAAAACATTTTGTCAAATGTAAAACATTGCTAATAAAATCATAGTTATCTTTTTGTGGCCACTTAAACCAGCCAATGGCAGGTCATATGCCTTGTAGATGCCTTGACTTCTATAATGCCTTCTCTGAAGTATTTTTCATCTCTCATGTTAATATTTTTATGAAATTAAATAAGTTAATACACTATCCTTAACGTCATGTAAAGAATTTCCTTTGACCTAAATGATTGGAAAAAGAAGCATCCAAAGTTTGTACGCGAGTAAATGATATGGAATTTCGTGTGAGAATATTCGAGAGATGATGTTATTTCAATATGTAATTATTGGGAGTGAAAGAGAAAGCACCCAAAGAAAGAGGCGATGGTTTATCAAGGTCACAACCTCTTGAGGCCCGGATAAAAATGTTTTCGGCAAAATAAATTATGAAAATGAAAATGTGTTGTAGATAATCATCATCATTATCCCCCTATACGCAACCAATGGTGTATAGAGCACTTCATTAGAATTGCAAATTTAGCGAGCCTTGACCGTCTGTTAAATAAAGGTAAGGTGATTAGCCCTACGCATAAAGCACCAGTCCTTTGTCTTTGACTGTGACATATTATAGCTTGCCCACCACATACCGCACACCGCATCTGAGGACATAAATCTCCTTGGCGGTACCCACTAACACGGAAAACTTGCGACAAAAGCTGCTCGAAGGAGCTCTCTGTAATCTGGTAGCCTTAGCATATTTGTGCTGAAAGAAGGTAATCCAGAAGTACATAATATGCACTTCATTGGATTGAGGAAACAGGGAAGCAAATTTTCACTCACTGAGATTAATTTGATTGGGCGTGATCACTTCGCCGAAATGAAAACAAAACTTTTTAAAAGCCTTGAAATTCTTTTTGGAAGCCACCAGATCTGTATATCTAACAGGACCTATAACAGGGTCACGAGTAGTAGTGAGAAACTTCATTCAGTAATTATAGAGACAACTTTAATTGCTGAATGGAGTTACTCAGTAATTATATAGCATGAACGCATATCGTCCCATCCTTCATGAATGTGATTTTTGTCAAAAAATACTTAAACCCATTATAATATGATTATATCAACTCATAATTTACCCGTTTTTTTTTTTATAATGATCCTTAAGATAAAAATAACTTTATTTAATGTACTTTCATATAATTTTGAATTCTCTTCCTTACCTCTGTTTTGTATAAATACATTGAACTCCTTAACAAATATACCAGTCTGAAAGATGTCGCGAAAGCGATGAAACCGGTCGCTGGATATTCCAAATTTGTGGATTAAAGTATCACTCGACTTTTATTTATATAATGAACTAAATCAATCAATAATCACTTTATATTTATCATATTACTTTTTACATGATGTTAATTGTATTTTATTTTGAGGTACCTCAAGAGGTTAATAAGAGAGATTGAAAGTAGGACACAAAATTATTCACTTTCAGGTCACACGGTACATGAGCAAGTGTGTGTGTTCCAAGCGGCATTTAGTAATGGGTGGCCCAGGTAATGTGACCGCTTGTACGAGTAAAAAGGTGCGGCTCTCGTTCTGGAATTAATATACAGTTCAGTCAACAGACACTTAAAGGAAAATTATATTAGCGCAACCCTGCCACAATTTAATTATTTGAACACTGTTTATACACATATTTATTTATTAAACACTTCATTTGCATATACATTTTATATACATGCAAGGGCGGGCACATTGCCCTACAGCAATTTCTTCCTACCTACCCAAACCGTTCATTTTAAGAAAATAATAAGCACATTAAAAAATCTTATAATTTAATACAAAATTTGACAAAAAAATTAACTAAAAATCTATACTATGCTATGAAGAGCAAAGAAGGGATGGGAAGAAAAGATGAAAGAGAAATGAAAAACTCAAATAAAGGGACATTTCAATCTTTATTTAAATGTGAGTAAAGCCCCTCTCACATAAGTGGGCAGATTATTCCACAATCGAGCAGCGACTTTTGTAAATGAGGAGGCAAAAAAATAAGAGTGATGAATGGGTATTAAAAGGGTTCTCTCGTTACTGGAACAAAGAGGTAGTCTATGTTGTGATAAAAGAGCTCTCTCAGATAAACTGGCGAAGTGGAGATATTAATATTGTGAAGAAGTGATCGAATGTAAATGTTTCTTCTATGCCTGATACTGAGCCGGTGTAGTTGCGTGCGGTATTCAGTTAGGTGGTCAAATTTGATGTCTTTTTCTAGTTATGGTTTATTAAACTTTTTGTACATTATTCAAATTGTACAATGGCAGGCATCTTCCAACCAAACAATAAAATAAAAGTTAAATTTGTATTATTCAAGTTATACAACATATTCAATATAAAATTTAAGAAAAAATAATCTCAAGGTAAACAAAAAAAGAAATAGCTGTTTTCGTGTATAAGTTATCTTTGATCAATACTATTACTCAATGGGAAAAAGGAATAAAGAGGAAAGGAGGAGAGATTAAGGAATAGACAGAAGATGTTTCTTCAGACGCGAATTAAACAGAAATACTGTAGTAACATCCACAATAGAAATACTGTAGGCGGCCTTCGTGGTGTAGTGGCAAGACGCTTGACCCACGCACGGAAGGTTCCGGGCTCAATTCTCGGTGAGAACACAGAAATTAAATGTGATTTTTCTCAAGCCTGGTTGTTCTGTAATGTAATTCACCACTGTAATTGGGCCTCCTGGCCTGTTGTGGTGCAAAAAAGAAAGAAAAAATGAAAAGAAATGAAATAATATTTTGAGTTTGTCCAAATATTTGTAGACGAGGACTAGATTCAACTCATATTTCACATACTAGGCAACTCCTGAAAACAATTCAGTCAATTCACTCAGATGAATCTCTTCACAACAATAAAGGTTTCAGCTCTTTAACTTCACTAAAATCAACAAATGGAAGAATCAAAGAAATATGGATGTTCAAACATAGGCAAAATGGTGAATGTTACACAGTGTGTAAAGTGGCCACTTAAACCAGCCAATGACAGGTCATAAGCCCTGTAAATGCCTAGACTTTCATATTCCCTTATTTAAGGTATTTTCCATCCCTGTTGTAATTTGTAAATTTATTATAATATGATTAAATTGATTAAAATTTCTAGGAAAGATCCATAAATATTAAATATTTTGTGCGATAAATTAATAAATAAAAAGTATAATAAAGCTAATAGGAATTTAACTGATTTTCTTAGCCACGTTGTAAAAAGCGTTTGTTTTATTGCATTGATGACGCGACAGTTTTGTGTTGTGAGTTGATTCCTTTCTACAAAGTATTATATTTACTTGAAAAACTCGCTGTATAAGACACACCTTTTTATTATGAGAAAGTGTTCTTGACTGACCAATGTATTGGTATGTCTTTAGTCCGTACAAAGCTTTAGTTACAGCGGAGAAAACATTTATACTTTTTTCGTTTTTAAATACAAATATTTAAAAAAAAATCATGAATTTATTTTAATTTATTTATTTTATTAGGTGAACAAACAGCATGTTAAAAATATATTGAGAATACTTTTGTATTTTTAGTGTAAGACACTCATGCACACATCGTTTGATTTAGTCTTAATTCGTTGCAACAGATGGGAAATAGGCAATAGGAAAATATGGAAATTAGGCATTTACAGGGCTTGTGACATGCCATTGACTAGTTTAAGTGGTCACATTACATACTGTGTAGCATTCATTATTCTGCTCATGCTTAAACGTCCACATTTTCTAAACTTTTCCAACTGTTGATTTTTGGCAAACCAATTATTTTGTAAAATGTTTGTAACTCAATTTGCACAATTTAATTTTAATATTTACATCTGATTATTTATTAACGTTATCTTCTTTGGAATTTTATTATTGATACTTTGTTTTGTCGGCCTTGTTGTATAATGCGCTGCGCGTTTGCTTACCATGCAAGAGGTCTCGGGTTCGCTTCCCGACATGGTTAACATGAAAGTTTTATTTTAAAAATGTTTTCTAAAGCGTAAGACTGATCATTTTACCTTCATGTAACCAAATTGATCAAGATACGCTGCAATCAATGTTCCGATGCAGTGCTTTATGCATCATGAGGTGCAGAAAGGAAAGGATAATGATAGTTTGTTTTTCTTGATTGCTATTCTATTGCATTACATGTTATAATGGTTTTTGTTAATTACGTATTTTATTTATTCAAATTAAAACAAAAAAAATTAATATCTAGATTGCGCTTATAAATAAAAGTTTATCGGCGCGTTTCTAATACAAATACAAAAATAAAAGATAATTTTCATAAAAAAAGAAATAAACACAAAAATAAAACTATAAGTACAAAAAATGTAAAAAGTAATACTGTAAATTTATAAAAAAAAGAAAAAAAGTACAAACATTTTCTCTAGATTTATAAAAACTTGTTAAGCTTGTTTATATATTTGAATTTACTGCAACAGAGAGGGAAAACCTTTATACCATACCCATTTTACAGAAGGAAATATGGAAGTGTAGGCATTTACAGGGCTTATGACCTGTCATTGGCTGGTTTAATCCATACTGTGTTCACCTACTGTGTTATATACTGTGTAACATTCCGAAGAAATCCAGTCAGTATGCAAGCATTTGGGCATACTCAAAACATTGTTGAATTAACTACCTGGTAAAAGGAGAAGTATAAAAATGAGATTATTTCTTTCAGGCGTTTCCTGGAAGGTTAATTGGTTCAGCCGGATGAATCTCACCCACATGATAAAGGTTTCAGCTCTTTTACTTCACAAAAGTCAACAGATGGAAGAGTTGACGAAATGTGGATGTTCAAAAATAGGCAGAATGGTGAATGTTACACAGTATGTAAGGTGGCCACATAAACCAGCCAATGACAGTTTATAAGCCCTGTAAATGCCAATTTGTATACTTCTTCTTTTACCCGGTAGTTAATTCAATCATTTTTCGAGTATATCTAATTTTTTGCAGACTGGCCGGATTTCTACGGAATGTTTCACAGTATATTACACAGTTGGTGAACACAGTCTGGATTAAACCAGCCAATGGCAGGTCATAAGCCCTGTAAATGCCTAGACTTCTATATTTCCTTTTGTTTAGTGGGTATGATACAAAAGTTTTCCGTCTCTGTTGTAACAAATTTAAATATATAAGTAAACTTAACAAGTTTTCCGACGAGGTAAAAAACACAACTTGTTTTGAGTAAAGAAACAGGCGATTTAAGAATGTTTTTCCTCTATGTTGCAACAAATTTAAATGTATATAACTCCCTTGGGAAGGAATTCAGCTAGTCTGCAAGCATTTGGACTTACTCAAAACATTGTTGTTTTTACATCTTTGAAAATGAAGAAATCCATACATGGCTACAAGTCTGTGAATCATACCTATTGCCGGTGACAACATGCGGACTAGAAACCATGTCTGTAACACAGTAAAAAAGCCAGAAACTAAATGCACGCAAAGATTCATGGAAATACAGATGCTCGGTGTATGTCTAAGAGACAGAACAAGAAATGAGGAAATGAGGCGCCGAACTGGAGTCGTCGATATCATGGATCGTGGCAGTCAAATTAAAATGGCAGTGGGCTAGACACGTGGCGAGGCAACATAATGTTAGCCGTATACCCAGAATAATTAAATGGAGACCATGGGCAAACAAAAAAAGTATTGGAAGACCACAAAAAGATGAGTGGGTGACATTGCCTCGATAGCCTGTAAAAATGGACGATGAAAGCGGGTGACAGGATGGAATGGAGATGTTTGGAAGAGGTCTTTATCCAGCAGTGGAGAGAAAACGGCTGAAGAAGAAAAAGAAGAAATTAATAAATAAAAATAGGTTTTTTGTTATAAAATTTTGCGGCTGTAAAAAAATAGATAAGTTGTTTCAAGACGGACCTACAGTAGGATATATAAGACGAGGCAGCTTTCTATGACCTAAAAAGCATTCTTTCTACTTTCTTATGTCCGTCTGATACCAGATCATCACTATACACTCACACATACACACACACGCGCACACAATACCAATACAAACTTAACCCTTTTAGCCATTGATAATTCATCCCTGCGGATAAAATAATATTTTGCATTTAATACAGATCGATTAATAAGAGCTGGCGCGTTCATACAACTCACACAAACGCATTTGAAATTTGTTTTTTAAAAAAGGTGATATTAAATTTCAACCAAATGGGCTATTCTTTTTTTAAATCTCTGATGGGTAAGAGGGTTGTAAATATTTTAAAAAACGGATTGCGAAATCGTAATTTATTTTTACACGAAAACATTTTTTGATAAAAAATAATACAATGTAATAAAAATGCAAACCCCATGTTATATTTTTATAGTAGATCATTTTAAGTGCATAAAAAAATGAGTTTTATGGTTTTTAATAAGTTTGTATGGGTATTTTCTCCAATTTATCTTGCACTGCATTTTATTAACTTTGTATTAATTTTTATTATTATGAAAACAAAACATTTAATAAAAAATGTACTTCAAAAATGTTTTAAGTTTGTTATAATTTTTAAAGACAAAGACTGGATTATTGCAACGTCAACAGATGAAATCATCGAAAGAATATAAATGTTCAAATAAAGGCAGAATGGTAAATGTTACTTTAATGATATTGTAGAGACATTAAATTTTTTTGAAATAAGACTCTTTGCCGACGATGCCTTTATATATATATATCAGGAGAAAATTATAAAACAATAATGGAAAAATTGAATCATCATCTAAATAATGCATCTCTATGTCAAAAAATGTATAAATTTAAACTAAATCTTAACAAAACAAAATATTAAAATAAAAGAAACAAAAGAATAAAAGTAACATCGTTAATTGAAGTAGATAATGAAAAACCGAATGAAGTTAGTGAAATTAAATATTTAATTGTAATGATGGATTCCAAACCTGAATTTCATCAAAATACTAAGATAGTATCGTAAAAGATTGCAAAAAAACCCAAATTTTGGCAAGAATAAAAATTGTTGACAAAGGTTCATGCAAAATAATTTATAACAGAATTATTGAACCACATATTTTCGACTGTAGTAGCATATTATTTTTATCAAACCAAGAACATTTAAACAAACTAATTGCATAACAAAACAAAGCTTAAGAATCATTTAAAAAAAAACGACGTTTAAATAATAAAAGAATTAACGTATAAGAAAATAATATTTTTCAATACGATGATATTTGTGCATAATATTACTAATTAAAAAAAAACACAGAATTTTGGATAAAAATTGATCATGATTACAATACCAGGGAAAAGGTAAACTATACATTTAGAAAAGGCGAAGTCACAAAATTCTTTTTTATATAAGTTAGTAAAAAAATATCATGAAACAGTAAAAATATTTATCAAAAAAAAATATATGAAAATTCAAACATATCGTTAATATATATCTCTAAATAACTTATATATGTACATTACTATTATAAGAGCGCACAAAAAAATATGTTTCAGTTTGCCCTATTAAGGATACTTAAAGATATCTGATATCCTATCTGAATTGATTAAAAAAATAAACTTTCCGCTTTTTTATTTCGGTACGTGAGTGAATAACAATAAATTCGCTGAATATTTTAATGAACCCACAGTGCGAAAGGGTTGAATGTTATATCAATACAAACATACTACGGATACAAATAAACTCAATTGTTTTTTAATTTATTTATGTACTATATAACTAAATAAAATATGAAAACATTATGCTTATTTCTTTAAAAAATGTTAGTTTCTATTTAACGATATGTCTTTAAAAGAGAACTGAACAATCAAATTAAAAAAACAGCTTATGTGATAATTATTGTCATGGAATGTTGCATTGAAAATATTTCCTCTACATAGTGAAAAACCGTTAAAGACCGAGCGTCTTCCTATCGGTTTCGCTCACACTAAGAACAATGTTTTTTTTCTTGTTGTTAATAACCCAGATATATTTTATAATATCAATTAAATAAATTGCGATTTTATTTGATAACAATATTTTGAGTTTGTCCGAACTTTGATAGACAATGACTGGATTCAATTCCTCAGAGAACTTTTAATAATAACCTGTTACAACAGAGATGAATAACATTTTAGAAAACTCTACGGCTTCATTATCATTTTCATCTGAATTTGTTGCAACAGGAAGGAAAAACATTTCTAAGAAGGGAATATGTAAGTCTAGGCATATACGGGTTTATGACCTGGTTTAAGTGGCTACTTTACACTTTACACACTATGCCGCATTCACCATTCTTATTTTGTTTAAGAAGATAAAAAAAAAGTATAATGAATTTTTGGCGTTGCCTGATATGTAAAATAATTCATCTGGGATCAGCACTTTTATTTTACAAAAATCATAATGCAAAAAAGTAAAGATGTAGATGTTTTAACTCTGGCAGAATGGTGAATGTTGCACAGTGTGTTAGGTGGTTAAACTATCCAATGAGAGGTGTAAAGCCCAGTGTATGCTAAGACTTTCGTTAATTTTAGTATATTTTTTACACAAAACTAATTACTTGTATAAACGTCATTGAATTACAATTTATTAATATAATTAAACAATTAGTAAACTAAATTCAACAAACGAATACTTTTAAATCAATAACAAAATTAAAATCATGAAACTAAAATCAATAAACCCTAATCTAATGCCAAGTTGTCTTATCCTGCAAAAATTCTTCTACTCTAAAATTGCTATGTCCAAACAACCTGTGTTTAACAAAATCTTTTAAATAAATTGACAAAGCCTTAATTTTATGAGGAAAGTGATTGATATCTTAAATCATATTTCAAAACGTACACCTTTCTCAAAAATGTTTTCCCTCTCAGTTGTAACAAATTTAAATTGCACGAGTTTTTATTTACTATATTGTGATTCAGTAGTAAAATAAAATGATTCGAAAGGATCAAAAATAAATATTTCAAAAAAACAAATTAAATAGAAATATTGTAAAAAGTACAAAGCTTAATAATGAACATATTTATTGACATACTCGTATACGGTCTTGCTAAGTCTGAAAGTCGTAACTGAAAAAAAATCGTTATGCTTTTTTTTCGTAATAGATATTCAATACTGCTTCACATATTTGTTAAGAATTATTATTTATTCTGCTGCTTAAATATGTGATATTCTATTAATTATGGTATTTTTGATAATTAATTGAATACTCACTGTTATTTGACATATAATTTATTACTTTCATTTCTTACTTAATAAACCTTATCTAAATTATCATTCCAATTATGTTTTTGTTTTATTTTCTATGGATTTTAATGGTTCTTTTATTTTCAATATTATATTTATACGTAAATAAATGTGTTTAATTAATTTTGTAACATTTATATCTGATTATATTTTATCATATTATCTCTAGAATGAGAATTATTTAAAATGATTTTTTAAATAAACTGTATTTTTTAAATTGTTATTCTACTGCATCACATCTTATAATAGTTACATTTATTTTTCTACGTAATTGTTTTTCTTGTTAATTATTATGGCGTGACACGAGAACAGCCAAAAAAGTTTTATAGAATGTACTTTCCTCACCTTAAGGTTTGTCTCTGCATACGGGTATAAGAAATTAAAAAAGAAGAATTCAGATTGGAAAATAATAAAAACTGTAATGTCCTGTTTAATAGCAGGACATTATAATGAAACAGGCTTTACATCAAATACTAAAAGTAATCTTATATATTATTTCAAATGTGGCAGATGATTGAGATTCACCAAATTCAGTCTTCTAATCTGGTGTCCTATGCACCTCAAGGTGTCTGGTGATGAAATCGTAGTAGAAAAGCGAAAGCTCAATTGAAAATTATTAAAGTATCATTTAGATAATGAAGAAAGTCTAAAATTAATTGGAGTATAATTATATTCTTAATCATATCATTTTCCACGTTTGTATATTGCACATCCGTATCCGAGTATAAACAACATTTACCGGATGTAGAATCAAATTGATCCCCTCTCCTGAGGTAACTCATCTGTATTAATTACGAAAAAGCGTAACCGACTTAAGATGGCGCGCATGTAAGATCAATTGATGCTGCCTTTACTGTCAAATTGAATTCAAATCTAAAGTAAATAATAAAATTGAAATATGAAACAATTGCCTACCATTCAAGAAGTATTGAGTTCGATTCCTAACTGGTTGAAATATAATCGACGGTTCCTTCACATACTATTGAAAATATACCTGTCTATTGAATTATAGAAGACACATGCTTGGCAATTTTACAGTTTCTGATTTCCTCCTAAAAAAATATCAAGCTTTATTTTTTATTTACTTTTAACCTCGCAAAATGCAGATTCAATTATTTACGTAGGGACCGTCGACATATTTGTTTAAATAATGTATTTTTTCACTCCTCTATTTCATAGTCCTTCGACTGGTAGTTGAAGCGTAAGAATGAGAATCTCACCTTTTTATAACGAACTAAAATTGGTGTATTAATGCAGTATCTTATGCACCATTAGTTGCAAAAAGGAAATGATGATGATTATTAAAAATGAAACGTATTCAATTACCACAATTACCAATTATTTTCTTTGTTTTTCCTAATATATTATGTTTTTAAAAAATATTCATATTGTTTTAAGTAACGAATTGTTGTGGTAACTCCTGGGAATTAAATTCAAATATTTTATTTTGTAAATTATTTTGGATATAACGATTCATAAATAAAGTGAAAAAATTACAAAATTTCAAAACGTTTTATAAAAAATAGAGTTCTGATAAGATGAATTTTAGATTCTCCAACTGCAGATAATGTTAATAATTTATTACGTAAAGGCAAGATGATCTGTCTCACGCTTCAGATTCTTTAAAAAATTACAGTCAGAATATTTTTTTAAATAAATGTTTAATGTCGACCTTGCTTCAACTGTCTCCACTCGATTTTTTTTATCAGGATTTTTATCTGAGGGCTGCCATCGAGTCAAAAGCTCGTCGTGGATACTGGATCTCACCTGGACTCATTATGACGTATGCTGATGAGTGCTGACTGACACTGTTCTTATCAAAGGGCCACTCAGAACTGCAGAAACAAAGACCTTAAGGTCCATTACTGGAAAAACGCTTCGGGACCGAATTCTTAATATTAATATGTAATAATCGTAAATTTCATCCATGTCTTCAGTCAAAAACTTAGCTATTATCATTCATAAGCATTTAGGGTGGCACGATCAGGTTTACGAAGTTAGTCGTAAACTTTATAGCAGTTTGCACTCACTTAAAATATTACTGAATTACTTGCCAATTAATGTTAAGCAAACATTAGTCCAGAGCTTACTTCTCCCACTCCTTGACTATGCGGATGTATTTTATCCATATGCTAACTCTGAATTACTTGATTAGTTAGAACGATTGCAAAATATTTATATACATATTTTTGATCTTCGCAAATTTGAACACATAACCGAGTATCGCTCGCAATTACACTGGCTCAGTATCAGGCATAGAAGAAACATTCATATTCTATCACTTCTTTACAATATTTTAAGTAATCCTGCTTCGCCTGTTTATCTGAGAGAGCTCTTCCAACCTTTTTCACAACACGGACTATCTCTTCGTTCTAGCAACGAGAGAACCCTTTTAATACCCTGTCATCGCTCTTATTTTCTTGCCTCCTCTTTCACACTAGTAACCGCTCGATTGTGGAATAATCTACCCACTAATGTTAGAGACGCCCCTTCTTTATCTAAATTTAAGTCAAGATTGAAATGTCACTATCTAAATATTTTAATTGTTCCTTTATCCTTCTTCTTTCCTTCTTATCCCCTCTCCTCTCTTCATAGTACAGCGTTAATTTTTTTTATATATATTTTTATTTTGTTAATTTTTGTTTTTAAATTTTTGTATAAAATTGAAAGATTCAACATGTCCATGTATTTGTAATTTTCTCAAATTTAAAGGTTTGGGTGGGAAGGAAGAAATTGCTGTAAGGCAATATGCCTGACTTGATATGTATATACATTGTATGTGTATATAAAGTGTTAAATAAATAAATAAATAAATAAATTATACTATAATTAGAGGAACGTGTGAACAAGAGGATATCGTATGATGGAGCAGACCCAGACGAAGCCACTGGATGGATCATGTGAACAAAATGACCAGCGACAGACTAATGGATATTGCAGCTAATAAAATCCCACCTGGACAATATTCGCCAGAAGGACCACCCAAGAGACGAAAGAACAGTTGGACTTTACCATCATAAGAGAACAACTAGTTTCCTCCTATAACACAGATCTTAGGATCTCTTAAAATATGATTTTTTTAAATACAGAAAAGGCGCTTACACCATTTTATAAAATGGTTTTTAACGAGTGAGAAAATGAATAAAAAATGGGATTTACTAGACAACTTTCTCATTCGTCCCACATTTAATAGAGCGTGTATAGTGAAAACTATACCAACTCGCCATATAAACGGCAAAACAACAGATAACAGGTATGCATATATAAATATACAGATGGTATTCATGGTGATTTGGCTATATAAGGTAAGGCTTTTCCCATAGGCTTCTATTAACCAACCGGGGATATCACGATACAAATGTAGCTCTGTTTGATTTCTGAAAATTACTTGGATATAAATAATGTATGATTTATTGTTTTTTTGTGTTTTTGTATGTTTTATAAAACTATAAACAACCTTTTCTTTTTAACATCAAACACTTTTTAACTTTGTGATATGTCATTTTTCTCTTATTTATTTTAAACATTTTATGAACCACATTAACTTTTGAGTTATACGTCGACCGGTTTCAGTTAGTATGTTTAATTTTATCAAATTGTAAAGATAAAGATAATTATTTAATAATTTAGGAATTTGAAAATGAATTTTCCTGAATTTTTCTATCAGATAAACGTTAACCTGTTAATTTAAAATCAGAATCAATGAACATACATGATGTAAGATATCAATATTAACTTGTCGGAATTCGCAAATCATCTTTTACCCAAAAATCACAATTTAAATAAACAAACTAGATATAGATATGGATATGTTAATAAATAATGTTTTTAATAAAATGCTTTGTGTTTATTAAATATGTACACACTTCTGTTTAAAATTTTGGTACTCCGGTTCTGTATTTATTTATTTTTTATCTTAAAATTGCGTGATCATTCACTTATTTTTTGCTTTTTTTTTTGCATCTCCTAAATATTTTTTTGAAAGCATCAATTACATGTACTTTTTTTTCGCTCCCTATATCTAAGTTAGTAGTAATTATTGTTATAAAACCATGTAGGACTATCATATGATTAATTGTAAAGGATCTTTACCGACAAGCCATATTCATTGGCTTGGTGAGTCCTGTAAAAAAAAATAAAAAAAATTTCAAAAATGTCTTAAAATAACTAAAATGTAATATTGTATGTAAATAACAAATAAATAAATAAAAATAATGAAATAAACGGGTGTAGAAACCTAACATATTAATAAAAATGGCCTTCTTTTAGATACTTTAGAAATATAAGAACTAAGTAAAGCCAACCATCAAAAACTTTCCATGATAAATAATCAATAAATTTAATTTCGAGTTCTCTTTTTGAAATGTTCCCATTATGATTCAAATAATAATCCTTTCATAAAATATCTTTTTGTTACTGATGATTCGAGTCCTGATGATAACAAAGTTGCTTTGAAACCAGTCGATGTAATTTAAAAATTGAAGTAATTTTTTTACACAACTTTTTAAATAAATAAGCGTAAAATATTGTTAGAGCTCCACAGTTAGTATTTCAAATCTTACCCCTATTGACGCGATAAATGTTACCTTCATGATATTTCTTCACAGAGTATCGAACATCTGTTATTTCAGTGCCCATTTTTTAGTTTACAACGCCATAATCTTGAAGCAGAATGCAGGAAAGATGGGGTATCTTTAACCGATATCCACACTGTCGTTAAAAGGAGTTATCACGCGCCATTCTTTTTGGACTTTGCAACAATGGTGATTGGACTCATAAAGGTAATAAACCAAAATCAGTGATCGAACTCCCTATTTCCAAGATTAAAAAAAAACAATTTTTCTCCGCGTACCTTAGGCTTGTTCATGACACGTAAGGCTACTAAATACAGGGGTCCAAATATATATATAAAAAAATTAAAAAGTTACCTTCAATGTGTTTTTTTGATGACATTTTTTAATTCGTTCTTTAATTCAATCCGGAGACTTATGTAGTTTTATAATAATATGAACTCGACTCTCATTATTAGAATATCACTGATTTTTGTAAAAAAAAGCTATTTTGATTTATTTTTTGAATAAAAAATAATATGACCTGGGGTTACCCGTACCAAGAATACTTATAAATATATTTTCAAATAATACATTACAGAATATACAAAGGAGTCTAAATTTACAGAGAAAAATATCAAAATGTTTGGCCAGCTTTAAACACTACGTATTTACATATTACAACAGAGATGAAAAACATTTAAGAGAAGGTAATATAGAAGTCTAGGTATCTACAGAGCTTATGACCTGTCAATGGCTGGTTTAAGTGGCCACTTTACACACTGTGTAACATTCACAATTCTGCCCATATTTGAATATTTCCTTCAATTATTTCATCTGTTGGTGTTTGTGAAGTTAAATAGCTGAAACTTTTATTTATGCGGGTGAGATTCATCTAATTGAATTATTTCACCTACATACTAGGCAACGGCTGAAAATGTTATTTTTTTCAATGTCTATACTTCTTTATGGACCAGGTAGATTTACCAACAATATTTTAACTTTCTTTCTTGTAAGTTTATTTAATATAAACGCCCTTAGGGCTTTGACATCGTGATTTGCTAAAATCGTATGCATATATATATTACAAATACTATACAAAAATGGAAACATCAGAACAAAAGTCAAATCGATTTGTTTCTTTTTTGGGTGATACCGTGTGTATTGGATTTGTTCCAACTACCATTGCAGGAGCCATCTTCAGGGTAAACTGAGTGTTTTTTGTAGAAAAAAAGTATGTGTTTAAGTACTAGTAATTCGTACCGTGTCTTAGTCGGCAGCAGGCACATTTCAATTCATTTTTGTACTACTGCCGACTGCGACACGGTACAAATTACGAGTACTAAAACACATACTTTTTTTTCAACAAAACACTCAGTTTACCCTGAAGATGGCTCCTGCAATGGTAGCCGAAGCCTCGGAACAAATTCAACACACACGGTATCACCTAAAAAAGAAACAAATTGATAACCGTGTCCGCGAAAACCTTTGTATCTTTTTTAAAATCATATCATTTATTAAATAAGCAATTATTGAATGATTTCCAGAAAAAAGGACTCGATTATCAGCGGCGAGGTATAAATAGTTCTAAATCATCACCATATTCAGTACAACGGAAAATGTAATAAAAAAAATGTTGTCTCAAACGCGTTAAAAATTAGACTTTATTTAAAGAAACATTTAAGTTCTCACGGTTGACTCAAATATTTTAATTTTGGAGGCCATTTACAACGAATTGTAAATAACTCAGTATTCGAAAATGGAAATCAAGTTCGGGAGAGAATATAATCGGGTTGTGGTACCGTGGTTAGTGTCTCAGATTCATGGCTTCGGCGGTCCATGGTTCGAATCCCATTCAATCTCAACTTGATTTTCATTTTTTAATAGTGAGTTATTTACAACTCGTTGAAAATGGCCCCTTAAAATGAGATATTTGGGTATATAATAAAAACGCAGATATTTATTTAACTAAAAAAAAAAACTTTGTTATAGAGCGTGGTGCGAACCTTGTACCTTTGGTCCGTGAGTTCGCGATATGAGGCACCTGAGCACAGGCCAATTCAAATTTAATATGACGGCGAATTTTATCGAAAACATATTTTAAAAAATCATAACAATGAACAACGTTACAAGTTCAAAGGCATCAACAAATGATGAGAGTGCTGTGATTGATTTATGGTTTAGGGAAGTCAACTCACCGATCACCAAATTTCCAGCAGTTTCGTTTCTTACATGGTTAATATGAAATATTTATTCAAAGGGTGTTTTCAAAGAGTATTTTATAGTCCCTGGACTGGTACCTGAAGTGTAAGACTGATTATCTTGCCTTTATGTAACAAAAATTATCCAGATAGGTTTCATAAAATTCTTAAGTAAATCATGAAAAGGCTTGTATTGATAGATTTTTTAATTTTTTTTACTATGTTTTGCCCTTATTTGTAATTAAAAAAAAAATATTCCTTTAAAAAATATACTTGAAAATAAGTTTTTTTATTAAAACTAAGAAAAAATTTTCATTTTTTTAATTAAAGATAAAAAAAATCATATTATTGATTTAAAAATATAAAAAATCATATTATTGATTCAAAAATTTTATAAATCATCCGACTAGCTCGAGATTTTTTTTAACACGAAAAAAAACCTTTTTTTAACAATACTTAGAATATCATAATAATATGTCATTTGAGATAATACGTATTTTCATTATTGAAAGACGTTTTAGATGCCGCTATGTATAAAAATGTACAAACATAAATATTGAACGAATCTCACAGACGAGAAATATCTTTGATAAAAAGAATCTTAAGAGTTATTTGTTTGTATCGCTAGATGGCGCGAATCATCTCTTTTCAACGTAATTTAATTTATTAACATGATCGCACTTTTAAAAATAATGTTAAAGGCTAAATTTTACGCATCACGTCATTTATTTATTGCTGAATTATTGAGTTATTTACATTATGAGGAAGTCTCAATTCCACGAGGCTAAAGTTTTGTATTGAGTTAGGACAAATAGAGAGCTAGTATAACAAAACAAAATGTAAAAACAAATAAAAATAATATTTGGATGAAATAGCCATAAGAAATGTGCAATTTGGATTACGTACAAAAATATAATAAAAAATAAATAATAATCGAAAAACATATTTTAATAAGTGAGCCGCCTATTCCCAATATTCGTCTTGTCCAATTTAAATTAAAAAATTAACGAAGTGAGCCATTTTATGCTCAATCAAAAGAGGCACATAAATCTCCAATTAAAAAATCCAAAACTAGTATTTTAAAGTAAATATAACGCCTAAAAAAATCGTATGACTCCAAAATGCTTCTTATCCGTCTGCTTCTAATTTCCAAATCATTTATTTCAAAATCTTGTCAATATTGAAGTTAAATATATTGTTTAATTACCTAATTTAAAGATAATGACTACACAAATATCACCCTGTCAGATTTAAAATGGACACTTAAAATGAATTATTTAACTTAATAGACACTACTCAAATAAATATGTACATCTCTCCTCCCTTCCTTATCCTCTCTTATTTCATTTCTGTCGTAATTCCACCCCATTTACAACTTATTAAAAAAAAATAAAAAAACATTTTGATGTGTATAAACTATATATGTTTTATATTGTCTTTATTTACTTTGTACAATTTTTGGAAATCTGTATTGTTTCTGAGTTTATTCCATATATCTGTTGTAAAGGTAGTCCCTATTTCATTTTGTTTTGAAATGACTAAAAGTGTTTGGATTAAAAACATATATTGTTCAGATATAATCGAGATAACTCGTTTAATGCAGCCTGCTTTGCAGTTTCAGAACATATAAACAATTGAAAATATAAATTCTGTTTACAGTTTACCCACCACATACCGCACAGCGCATTTAAGGACTTTTGTATCTTTGGGGATGCTGCTCACATACAAGAAAAAATTACAATTGAACGAGAAAATCTGTCCAATGCAGCTAAATAATGTGTTGACATTGATGTATTGATTCTCAAAGAAGGTAGTTTAGAAGTAGATAATGTGTACTTTATTATATTGAGGTAAAAGGGTAATTGCATTCTTTTTTGACTGAGATTAACTTGATTGGACGTGATCAAGTCGTCAAAATGGGTATATAAAAACCTTAAAACAGTTTTGGAAACCCCCAGGTCTGTATAACCAACAGGACATTTAAAAGGGTATCAGAATGTAACAAGAAGCTTCACAATATGTGACAGTTAAATAAATAAAAAAATATTACATTAGGAAAACGCAAAAATACTGATTCGTGTAGCAGACCTCAAGTGCTAAGAGATTGAGGAAAAAAAATATATGCAGTTAAATTTCAGCAAGGAATAATAATTTCACTTGCACATAGAAGCTCATAGTTCTAATGCTAACAACTCGTAACTTAAGCTCAAAAATCAGATTTGTCAATATTTTAATAATATATCCAACAAGAAAGAAATATACAATATACGTTATGCCAAATTGATATTCAGAAAAAAAACAATAAACTACTTAAATGTAATATTCGAAATAATATTTTATAAATACCTTCATCATTGCTTCTAGCACTGCTAATCTCGTTGATATTTAGTTTCCTTGCCATCACAAACCGGAAAACCCTATCAACAAGGCTTTCACCCAACATCCTGGCTGCATCAGGTTTTACTTCTGGCACTTTAGATAATTTAACACCGTCTACAAGTTCGATATCCTTTACATCGTCAATTTTATTAATAATATCCTTAAGTTTCTGATCAATACAACTCTCATCTTTTGCACAATTGTTATCAATCCTTATTTCCTGAGAAAAGACACAGGAAATTGCTAGGCAGGTGAATATAAAACTGAATTTAAGCAACATTTTGAAAATTTGTGAAGATTTATTTCGTTTTTCTATTCTAGATATTTTGATCTATCGTCTGTGAAATGTGGTTTACAAATAATTGTATTGTTCCAAATCCTTTTTATTTATTCATGTCAAATGAGAACAGTGTATGGACAACTTTATATTGAACGCATGTGTAATATTAAATATATGTTTGAAGTTTGGTGGGTACTTGATATTCAATGCGTGTTTTGGCTAAGAATTTTTTTACACGCGTGAACATAGCTTAAATATTTATTGATTGAGAGTTCTAAATTCTAAAGGATACTTTATGTAAATAAAACTGGCTTGCCATCAAGTCACTTTGCTGTAGGGGTAAGCAGAAAGGATAGAGCCACATACCACCGACACTACATTTACATGAATAGGTATATGTACTTAAATATAATGAAATTATTAATAAACCAACAATATGTTCATTTACCACTGATTTTCTCAAATTGAACGGTTTGGGTAGGTAGAAAGAAATTGCCTTAAGGCAATATGCCCACCCTTATGTTTGTACACATTATATGTATATAATAAGTTTAAATATATAGTCGCATTAGATTTATACTTCTCATTCACAACCCGATATTATTGTGTAGGTATATAAACATATCTGTCGAATTTATTTATTTGTTTTTCTACAAAAAACAGTTTACAAAAAAACAGATAAACATATATTAATACAACTCAAGATTGATATATTGTGACTTATGTTTTAAAATAACGCCAAACAAAGTACACATTGGCACATGACAGCTCTATTGAGAGTATTTGTTCATGTACCTGTTACAAAAAGTAAATATTAAATTATTTGTATTTAAATAATAAAAAAATATATACTTGCCAGTCTTACAAGTACCTTAAACAATTTTTATGAAGTACGTAATTTCTTAGATTTTTTTTTTTACGACACAAAATTACAAGGGTTTAAATATAAACAGAAAAAGGTTTAATAATAAAAATAAAAAATCTTTGTTTTTAACAACTCATTTTTTATATAGACTGGTTTCACCGCTACCGCCTAGGTTAAGCAGAACATCTACAATATTTTATTGTGAAAATTCTCGAACGGTAGCTCAATATAACTCACCTATTGTTAGATTACAGAATACCGGGAATGAATATGCATCACATTTGTATATATTTAGTTTATCTCTGCCTAACTTTAAAAATAAAGTGACCAACATATTTTTATCAAAAAGAGCAAATCAACTTCAGGAGATTGGGTTGGAATAGTTATAATTTGATTGATTAATGTACTTTGTTATTGTATAATTTCTTTAAAATATATATGTATTTCAAGTAATTTATAAAGTGTACAGTACGAGTTTATTAATATTTCATACTCGATTTTATTTTATTTTTATTTTTAAGCACTCTTTATACCACTTATATGTAAATGGCAGAAATGTCATTTATAAATAAATAAATAAATTAATAATCATTACCTATGGAGTTTTATCAAGAAATATCAACAAAAAACATCAATATTGTTAAGATTGTTTAGATTAAGTTCAGACAATGTACGCCAATGCCAATCTATAAGAAGTTTTGTAGTCTGTCAATTGACTTTAAAAAAATCACAAAATTTAAATTAAAGGATCATAAAAAGTTAGAACAAAATATCATTGATTCGTTTAGTATGTTTAAAAATTTGTATGCAACCTAGTTATATCAAGTGTGATCGGATTTGGTGATTTCTGTGACGTGTGTATTATTGAATATACATCCGCTAACTTAAACTGAATACTTAAAATGTACTTATTGAAAGAATAACATTCCGTGTTTGCAAACTAGTTAAATTATATGGTATCCACAAACGGCCTCCATCGCATTTCAAATTAGTAAATATAATAAAAAAGAAACATATTATTCTGAACATTGGCACTTTTGAAAGTATACTTTGCTCTGTTTCAATACAATGCAGCCTATGGAATAGTTGGCTGGGGAAGTTGTGAAAAAATTGACATCATTTCGGAAAATTGGCCATGTGCAATCATTTTCATCTCAGTCAGTGAAAAATCGATTACATATTTTCCTCAATCAAAAGAGGGTCCAGCTATGTACATTTGGGTTACTTATTTTCAGCTCAAATATGCCAAGAGTACCAGCTTAGAGAAAGCTTTCTCAGAGATTCATTTTCATTTCATTAAATTTTTTGAATTTTTCTTCATTTAATTCAAATAAAAAACAAACCTTACGGATTACACAAATTTAACAAAATATTCTCACTTTCATAAATTCATATTATACTGTTAACGATCATATTTTTAACATATTTTGTAAAGGTTGTCTGAGTCTTTTGTTTAGATTTGTCTGGTAGTTTATTGTATAATTTCAGTCCCTGATTTATTAGACTCGACTGTCCTTGTCTCGTTTTAGAAGGTTGTTAATTTTTATTTTTATTTATTTATTTATTGACACTTTATATACATATACAATAAATATACATATAAGGGCGGGCATATTGCCTTAAGGCAATTTCTTCCTACCTACCCAAACCGTTCAGTTTCAGAAAATTATAAATATATGGACATATTGAATCTTACAATTTTATACAAAAATTAAAAGCAAAGATTAACAAAAATAAATAAATGTATAAAAAAAAAATAACACTTTACTATGAAGAGAGGAGAGGGGATGGGAAGGATAGAAGAAGGATAAAGGAACAATTTAAATATTTAGATAGTGACATTTCAATCTTGACTTAAATGTAAATAAAGAAGGGGCGTCTCTAACATTAGTGGGTAGATTATTCCACAATCGAGCGGCTACTACTGTGAAAGAGGAGGCAAAAAAATTAGAGCGATGACGGGGTATTAAAAGAGTTTTCTCGTTACTAGAACGAAGAGATAGTCCGTGTTGTGAAAGAGGTTGGATGAGCTCTCTCAGATAAACAGGCGAAGTGGGATTATTTAAAATATTGTGAAGAAGTGATAGAATGTGAATGTTTCTTCTATGCCTGATACTGAGCCAGTGTAGTTGCGTGCGATACTCGGTTATGTGGTCAAATTTGCGAAGATTAAAGATATAACGAATACAAATATTCTGCAATCGTTCTAACTTATCAAGCAATTCAGAGTTAGCATCTGGATAACATACATCCGCGTAGTCAAGGAGTGGAAGAAGTAAGCTCTGGACTAATGTTTGCTTAACATTAATTGGCAAGAAATTCTGTAATCTTTTAAGTGAGTGCAAACTGCTATAAAGTTTACGACTAACTTCGTTAACCTGATCGTGCCACTCTAAATGCTTATGAATGATAATACCTAAGTTTTTGACTGAAGTCATGAATGGAATTTCTGTACCATCTATTTTGAAAAGAGGAAGTGTGGAAAAATTCACTTTTGAATACATTTGTTTACTACCAACAAGTACAATTTGGGTTTTTGTTGGATTTATGAGAAGTCCATGTTTTTTTGTCCATGAAGAGATATGGTCGAGTGCAAGTGACATTACTCTATGTGTTTCAACAATGTCGACAGGCTCGAAATGAATATACAATTGCAAATCATCGGCATATAAATGGTACGAACAGGGGAGGTTTTTTGTTATTGGATTGATAAAAAGGGAAAATAAAAGTGGAGAAAGTACCCCCCCTTGTGGCACACCGGCGGTAAGATCAATCCAATCTGAAAAGACATCTGCCATTTTAACGCATTGACGACGGCCACGTAAATATGTTGAAAACCAATTTATCACGGATGAAGATAGATTTAAGGACTTAAGTCTAGCGAGAAGCAGGTCAAAATCAACAGAATTAAAAGCACTACTAAAATCAAGTAGGACCAAAAGCGTTAGACGTTTATCATTCATTGCTTGTCTAATGTCGTCAGTTATTTTAACTAAGACGGTAGTAGTGCTGTGTCCAGCCCGAAAACCAGATTGCAGAGGATCAAGTTGATTATGAAGTGTCAGATAACAGTTAATTTGTTTGTAAGCTATTCGTTCAATAACTTTGGAAAAGATAGGCAAAATGGAGATGGGTCTATAATCTTTTTTGGATGCTGGGGAGCCGTTTTTGGGAAGTGGAATAACGAAAGCCGATTTCCATTGGGTTGGAAAGTAACCAGATGAGAGGGAAAAATTAATAATATGAGTAATAATAGATAAAGTAAAAGGCAAAGTCATATGAATTATCGACAAACTCAATTCATCGCTGCCGAAGGATTTAGTTTTGATAGAAAGCAGAATGCGCGATACTTCTGATTCATTGACGACGGAGAAACGAAATTGAGGGACATTAGAATTTTGTGTATTGTTCATATCATGTAACAAAGTTAATGACATTGTCCTGATATTTTCGTATTGTGTCCATGTTTACTACATTTTCAAGTTGTATTTCTTAGTCTACAATTACATCAGTGGCTATGGATTTAAGTTAAAAAAATTATAATTAATCGTTTAAAAAAAAAGCAATTTTTATAAATCGTATTATCAGCGCAATGATTTTTAAAAAATCTTGTGTTTCTGAAATAACTCCGCGTGTGACGTCAGAAGTTCTCTTCCGCTTATTCTCGATCATATCTGCCATTGGTCTATTGACGGCAATCAAACCTGAAATCGTCCATAACTCTTTGGTTGATTCATATGAACCAGTGATAACGTTCAAATTAGTTCGTTTTTAGTAAAATGTTTCTTTATAATTTTTTTCCGTTCATTTTCAAAAATCTTTACCGTAAAATTAAATACTCAAATTTTTACCGCGCGTACGGAAACTTTTATTGTTTCCAATATCCCGTACAGCTGATGTTCCTCCTTTTTATCACGACGGCGATTTTTATCACTCCTCGAGTAAAAAACGTAACTTTATGAGTGTAAATGATTTTCTAAGAAATGTATTAGGTGGAAAGGTCAAGGCCATCTTCAAACGGTAAGACAATAGCAAAAATCATTCTTACGGTTAATGACGAGGAAATTATGCGGAGGCGATTATTTTACATTGAACTTGTACAAAATAATCACGAAATCCTAGGCATTTAAGTGGGTGGAGTGGGTGATGATGATACTATTTGCATGACTTGGATTATTTCAGGATAGATATTTTACGAAATGTTATAAAATATTTGTAAATAACCATTCATTTTGTGAAAGTCATTCATTCTTAAGTAGAGCTTTTTTAAAAAAAGAAATATCGCAGCTTTTTCAATTGTTAATTTTACCTTAAAAGATTCAATATGTCCATGCACTTGTAATTTTTTCTAACTGAACAGTTTTGGTAGATAGGAAGAAATTAACTTGAAATATGCCCGCCCATATAAAGTGTTGAATAAATAAAATAAACATAGGAACACTATAAAAAAGGTCAGGTCCTTTGGACTGAAATCATATTTTTTTATTACTTTTACAATTTTTTTAACTCTTAAGAATTTTATTAAAATAGATAAAGATTTATAAAAAAAATATGTCGCAAAAGCAATGATACCGGTTTTTGGCTGTTACTTATATAAATTTAGAATAATTACTGTAAATTTGTGAGTTTAAGTATCATGAATTTATTATTTTCATAGTAAAATATTAAAAACGTTATGTGATGAATAAGCTGGTTTAAGAGATATTTTTTTATTTGATGACATTTCAATTCTTTTTTTTTATTAACCGCAAGGATTAAATCCAGTTCATGTATGCAAATATTTGGATAAACTTTAAATCTTCCGTAGGTTATTTTGAGTTACTAACAAACTAGTAAGAAAAACAAAAAACATTTTTATATTAACATTTTATATTTATTGAATACTTTAAAATAAATAACATTTTGATCTGTCATAGTACAAACTATTTATAATCTAAGCAAAGAAAAAAATGTTTAACAAAATATAAACTCATAAAATAAAAACACCAAATATACTTTGGAAAATAATAATGGCACTATCTAACATGTGAAATAATATAAAAAATATGCAGTCAAAGATTACTGGCAACAAAACTTCTGTGGCACAAATTAGCTTTGGTAACAGAGGTCTCTTTTGATATCACAAAAACAAATAGTTAAATAAACAAAACGAAAGAAAAACAAACGAATAATAAATAAACAAAAAATTAACCTAAAAACGATTGACTTATTCGTTTTCAATAAATTATTAGCCTTTTGAGATTTTTTAATAATAATAAATATTTACTTAATATAATGCAATTTTTCAAGCTCAACAAAACATGTGTTTTTTCCCAATTATAAAATATAATGTTTATGTTTTTTTGTGGATATTAAAATAACAAATAACAATTCGTTTTGTTTTAGTTGATTTGCAAGACTGAAAAAGATATTAATATTTCATTGAACTTTGAAAAATAAGACTTTATGCGTTTTTAATTTTAAAATTTAGAACTGCTTTAATAATCCTTATATACGATTATTCCTACACTGTGTTATTCGTGCTAACTTGAAATATAACACAAAAAGTGTACTTTAACATAATGAGTATAAAATGCAGTCCACAGTTTATCAAGTTAAATAACTTGGTACATACGATTGACGCACGAAATTATTTGTGTTATTTTTTTCTCAAAATCTCTAGTTTTTCTTAGGATTCTATCGTGTCACGGTAAAGATATATTTTAATGCAAATTTGGTAAGTCGAACTAATCTTCCTGATGACAAGGCAGTCAACTGCAAACCTCCAATTGATTGAGGAATCACCCTGGTTCACCGAAAAATGCTTCTGATACCGGAATTTTACAAGGTTGATCTGGTTGTCGTCTTACAGAAAAGCTTGCAGGCAATTTTTGATGCTATTAGATTGATTTGTTTTGTCGAGCTTTCGATTGTGGTTCTTCGTTCGTATTTAGGTTGCTAAAGGCTTCTGTGCTGTGTAGGCGAGATCCTGTGCATCCTTTGTCTCGTAGGACCTGGCATAAGGGTAGGATACTGAAGACTGTCCATTGTTCTGGTTCCAACCGGCTCCAGATCCGCTTGACCATCCTCCACTTCCTGCTCCCGGGTTGGACCATCCAGTCTGGCTTGCACCACCGACCTAAAGAAAAAAATGGTTGGTCAGTACTCCAGAATATTTAACGCTCTAGTTTTAATGCGTTACATTTTCACCCTTAAGATATTTTCCCATTTTAATGAAAATGCACGTTTTATGTGAAATAACTAAAATGATATTTGTTGACAAAAAATTATGTACGTAAGAAGTGGATACATTGAGGAAGATATCCAAATACGCAAAAAAGTTTGTAAATTGAAATTGTGAACATTTTGACATTTAAATGGATTTTATCCTGTTCCTGACTGATTAGTAGTTGCGATAATTATTTAAAATTGTCAATATTAGCTCATTAACAATGCAAGATGTTCATTATTTCCTTTTTAAACCTGTCTTTGTTCAGGCTTACCTTTTGTATGAATGGTTCAATGTGCAATTCCCGGAAAAATCATAGTAATTAAATACAATATTTGAAAAATCCTTTGTATTCTGTGCACTAAACCATCAATACAATTGAGTTTTCTGGCCTGTTGCGGTGCAAAAATAGTATATTGATAAAGTGTTTTATTTTCTATACCTTTCCAAGAAGTCCACCACCGCCGCCACTGAAAAGTTTCTGCAGACCAAGAATGGAAGCGAGGACGAAGGCAAGCTTGGCAACGATGAGAGCTTTGGTGACAAGGAGGACCAAACCACCTCCAAATATGGCTACAAAGGCGAGGATCTTTACTCCAACTCCCAGCAGAATGGGTCCAAGCATCTTCTTGATCTTACCACGAGCTGCAAAAAAATAAAGATATATATCACAAAAGACACAAAGAAAATTTTATAGAATGGAATATAGAAGTCTAGGCATTTACAAGGCTTTTGACCTTTATGATTTGTCACTTTATTGATTCACTAATATTATTCATTTTTGTTACGTAAAGGTAAGATGATCAGTCTCAAACTTCAGGTGCCCGTAATGGGACAATAAAATAAACTAGTGTAAGAACTCTTTTTTTATATCATTCATATTGGGAATCGAACCCAAGACCTTTTGCATGGCAAGCAAAGCGCTGATCATTTGACAACGAGGTGGATAAAAGTTTTTTTTTAATCAGTGAAAATGGAAACTGCCAAAGGAGCTTAATTCAATGATTATTTAGAACAAATACATAAAAGTGTTTATACTAAAAACATATTTTATATTTCTTATATTTCTGTGTCCAAAAGGATGAAGAATACGTTTATGTGTGAAATAGAATTAAAAACCTGGACGAGTATTTTCGACTCAATGATAGCTGTGTAGTAGTTGATGCATTTAGTTTGATTCCTAACGGGGTAGATGTAAAATATTGATCGTAAGGGTTTTTAAACTGCAATATTTTATTGCTTCTGGACTGGCATTTGATAATACATTTTTGAACTAGGCTGCGTTTGGTTTAGCCAATGCAGTGCCCTATGCACCACTTGGTGCGGAAAAGGAATTATGGTCATAATTAAAATATAAAAATAAAAATAATAATTCGTTTCCAAACAACTTTCGACGTAAACAAACACGTAATTTACACTTTTTACTTCTGGAAGAAAAATACCAATTTATAACGAATATAACACGCGTATCAATTACTAAAGCCTTTAGAAAGTACAACCTTGACCCAATATAGACTCCGTGAAGGCTGTGTTGTTGTGAGGAATGCTGGGAAGCTAAAGTCGTAAAAAAACCACCTTAAATCGATTAATCATGGTGTTAAGCACCTTAAGGTCTTTGGGATCAGAAATTCCATGCCTATAATGAATGGTGTAATATCAGTCTTCTTTGTAACAGGACGTGCCATGATAGAGAGATGTTTTGTATTGGAAGATAATATGGTCAAGGACTGGGGTATATTTAAATACCTCTCTGTCAATTTATAAATTTAAAGGACGTTATTTTAAAACCATACGATATATTTTTTAGAGCAAGGAACAAGACAAAATATTGCTTTTGCCATCGATTTAGATTCATTTCTAAAATATTGTAAGCATTAATTTTATCAATTATCTAGTGCTGGTGCGTTCGCAAAACTAACCAAAAAAACTAAAAAATAGAATATTTCTTTAAAAAACCTTAATAACAAATTGTAGTCAAATGTGCTATGTTTTAAAAAAATACTTTTGGATTAGAGCGAAACAGATTTTTTTTTATTTATTTTATTTTATTTATTTATTTTTGCACCACAACAGGCCAGGATGCCCAATTACAGTGGTGAATTCCATCACAGAACACCCAGGCTTGAGAAAAATCTAATTAAAATTTTTGTGTTCTCACCGGGAATCGAACCCGGAACCTTCCGTGCGTGAGTCAAGCGTCTTGACCACTACGCCACGGAGGCCGCCAATTTGTTAGGAAAATGTAATAAGTTTATTTAATAACGTGTCGCTCTCAAATAAATTTTCTCAAAACTAACCCTTTTATTATTTAGTTCATCAAAAATAGTGAACACAAAATATTATTACAGATTATAAATAAAAAATGTACTTCTGTAAAAATAAATCAATACATTATATTTTCTTCCTTCATTCATTCATATATTATTCCCTTTCGAACCTAATGGTGCATAGGGCACTGCATTGACACACCAATCGCAGCGTAACTTAATATTTTGTTGTTACATGAATGTAAGATGATCAGTCTTACGCTACAGGTGCCAGTCCAGGGACTATGAAATGGTAGGCAAACGCACTGACCAGTACAACACGAGGCCGACATTTTTATCGACAGTCTTCATGCACAAAAGTCTTATACAAGGTGTACATAAGTTTTTAAAAAAACAATAAGGTTAGTATAAGCATTAACGGTAGTATGAATTTGTTTTAATCAGATCATTGTAACATTTCGATAATAATTATGGCTAAAGTTGGTTAAACTTCAAACCCGAATCTTATTTCTTTAACATAATGATATCATAAATATCTTGTAGGTGGAAGATCAAACAGTGAGAAACGAGAAGAAAAATTGTCAAATGTACCGGTGTAATTTTTTGCAAATGAGCTCAGAGCAAACATCAGAATATAAATCTCGAATTCGCGAGTAAAATGTTGGAAAGAAAATAGTCAAACACGTGTTTTAGGGAATGAGTTCTTCTAGGTTATTATGCCGTGTCATTCGCACTCTTTTCCGACGTTTCGGATCGCATTACAGCGTCCACCAGGGTTGACGTCATTTGTGTTAATATGTATCACGCTAGCCCTAAGCAACGGTGAGATATCAATGTATAAACAGCGACACGATATTATAAAGATTTATATTTCTTAAATTACTCCGCGTGCGACGTTTCAAATACTCTGCTTCTTCTTCTAGGTGAGTTCTGCTGATTGGTCAGTTGACTTACCGTAAACCGGAAATCTATCACAACTCTCTTATCAACGAATGACGCTGTTTAAAATAGTTCGTTTCTACGAAAAAAATACTTATACATTTTCAATAATCTTTACCGTGCAAAAATGCTTATAAAGAAATACCACGTTTTTTCAAAAACATTTTTTAAGTAATAAGTTCTATGAAATACTGTTCAGTAAAAAAAACTTTTTTGCTGCTTATTATTAGCATAAAAAATATTTGTTAGTTTCTAATATTGAATTCCCGCAAAAACGGTCATTCCAGTGACCGCGCCCCTAATACGTCACGGTTCATGTTTATTTGTTCCTGGCCATTAAAATTTGTTACGAATATTGTCACGAATCTCGAAGTCACAACTATCACGGCCAAACATGTCGCGTTTTTCTAGTGATGTATTGAAAAAAAAAAAAATCATACGTGAAAACATTTCTCCACAAAATCCATATTGATTTCGAATAAACAATTTATTATTCCAATTCTATTTTATATCTTTTTATCGGTATTCATACTATGTGCTATTTCCTTAATTATTTTTTATATCCAATTTCCCGTTGGGCTGAACTTCCTCATTAAATTATTTGAAGTTGAAAATGATTACTATGTATTTTTTCACATAGGTTATCTATTTCATTTTATTAAATTTTATTACAATGAAGTTACCTTAAGAAATAAAGAAGATAAAAAAGATCGATTTTTTAAAAATTAATTAAAAAAACATGTTTTTGAGAAATTTTGATTAAAAAAATTGTAATTTTATTGAAAGCTTATATTACTTCTTAAGATGTTATGAACTAACTTAATAAAGCAAAAATAAATAGTTTAAATATATCATAATTGGAAACGAGGAACTAGAATCCTAATCGTCGTAATAAAACCACTCAAAAACTATAAGTAGATATAATACATATTACAAGGGTCTTACTTATAAACTTGGTATAAATACTTGGAATAAGGATGAAAATATCACCCTTATTCTACCACTATGATAAGGATGGTATTCCCATTTGTATTCTACCTTATGTCTAGGCCTAACTTTATACTAAGTTAATGAGTAAGGCCCCCAGATAACTAGTGATTAGTGGTATTTTATATATTTGTTTACCTTCATTGAAAGTCCTGGCAGCGGTGGCGATCTCCTCTGGCGCCAATTTGACTTGAAGACTGTGAGATTGAAGGAAGTTTCCGGCAGCATCCATGGCCAGCTTCAGAAGACGAGAAGACCTTTCCACTGGATCCACGGGCAGGCTGCGGGCGATGTCACTCTCAGACTCTAATGACTTGCCGTCTCTGACCGCCACTGACGCGTCCCTACATAAGAAGATAAAGATAAATAAAGATCCACCATATTTAAATACTTTTAATAAATTCTGACAAGTTGTTCTTAAAATTATTTTAATGAAGTATTCAATTAGCGCGGCTTTGATTAAATAAGGTCGGCGCGTTTGCCTACCATTGATATGAAATATTTATTTAAAAGGCTGTTGATCCACTAGAATATTTCATAGTTTCTGGACTGGTACCTGAAGCGCAAGACTGATTATCTTACCTTCATGTTACAAGAATGATCAAGATACAATGCGATTGGTGTACCAATGCAGTACCCTATGTACCATTATATATAGAAAGGGAATGATGAAGATGATGATAAAATTAATATTAATCAACAATATTTTGATTTTTGTTGACATGGAAAAAAGTTAACCCCACTAAGAGTTAAAATATAAATGTAAAAGATAATGAACGTGGAAGAAAATACTGAAATACGTTACAGTGTCTAAAAATGACGTGGTCAAAATGATTGAAAGCGATTTTATAAATCAGTAATTTTTACAAAGCAGCTCTAAAATAGTTCCGTTTAAAATAAACTGTTACTAAGGCCTGGTTGTTTGATCGTTAGTAATAGTGAAAAATCTGTAGTAATAGTAAAAAATTGACAAAATGGGTTGTTTCATCCATAGTAACTAACGGTGGATAGTAAAAGTCTTTAACCATTAGTTAAAATTTTAAATTTTACCCGCTGATGTTGGCGAGTAAAACGTTTTACTATAGTAGAATAATCGAAATGGCGTCATTTTTTGACGTTTACCGGTCGTCGTTATTTGCTCACGTCTCTCAGTATTACTTTTATTTACGAATACGGAATGGATTACGCTTATTATGATCGATTTAAATCGGAGGGTTCTTTCAATGATACAATTTTTTACTTATTGTCAAGAAAACGAAAACATTTTGAAAACGATTTGGCAGTATTATTCCACCAAACCTCGGACGGACAATTTGTGTCAGTCAAATCTTGTCTTCTTTTTAAAAAGAAATTCGGTAAAAGGTTTAAAAAATGTTTTGGATATTTTTAATTATTATAAATAATGGCATGAACAAAGAACATATAAATATTATATTATATTCCTACATTATAATATTCCAGAGCTAAAATTTACTATCTTGTTGGATTGACAGTATTTTAGTTGTCATTTAATTTTTCTTATCATTCTTGCTTTCAAATAAGATATTATAATATTGTTATTGTAACTCAGATTTCATTTCATTAAATTGTATTTAAAAATAAATAATATAAAATTCTGTTTACCGATGTTATTTTGTTGCGTTTACTCAATACCCAAGCCATGTTGTCACGTGGTTTAATTTGTTCCGTGTTTTGACGTTTTCAAAGTCACATTCCACAGTGTAACCATTTGTGAAAAAAAAAGTACAATATTCAATTTTTGAGTTTTGGAATAGAAAAACCAGTGTTTACATTTTACTATAGTAAAAATGCGGGTGAAACAACGCACTGGTAGTAGAACGATAGTAAAACCAAAATCGTCGGTAAATTAAACTATAGTAAAACTCTACTCTTACTAACGATCAAACAACCGGGCCCAAGTATTTTTTAAAAATTGATCAGTTTTGTTAGTTGAAACTGTTATACAAAAAACAGTTTTGCGACACTGTTTTTTTTTATGAAACTGTTGTTAAAAATTATCTAAACGCCCATCTTTAGGGTAAAGTAGCCACATAAACCCCCTATCACCATTCATACGCCCTTTGAATTTCTAGATATCCATATCATCCGACCCCCAAGAGGATCTTAATTTTTTTTACCATACGGTGATCTCCTGAGAAGATGAAATCAAGTCCATGTTTTAAAAAAATAGGACAAACTCAAAATATTTTTGATTTAATCTACTGGTTTCAGAAGAAGTACAAAAATTGACAATATCAGCCCTATGTAGGCAAAAAAAATCAGTCAGATGAACCTCACTCGCATGATTACAGGACTTTGACTTGAATAAAATTTATCATGTCGATCGAATCCAAGATTTCTTGATAAGTAGGCAAACGCGTTTTTTAAAATTAATAATAAATGCTTAAACTAGCTTATTACAGGTAATACATTATGTAAATGCCTTGACTTCTAGTTTACCTTTTAACAACGTTTACTAAAAATCAGGCGTTGCCTAGTATGTTGGTGAAACAATTCAATTAGATGAATCTCACCGGCATAAATAAAAGTTTCAGCTCTTTAACTTCACAAACATCAACAAATGAAAGAATTGAAGGAATAAAGATGTCTAAATTTGGGCAGAATGGTGAATATTACACAGTGTTTAAAGTGGTCAGTAGATGCCAAGGCGTCTGTATTATATTCTTTTATATGTTTTTGATCTCTGTTGTAATATAATTTTATAAAAAAATATATTTGAGCTCTATGATAAAATTATGTATTTTGTGCATTAAATAAAAAAATAATAAAATGTGTTAATAATTACAACTCCCCAGTGAGTCAAATCCAGTCCTTATCTACAGAAATTTGGGCAAACTCAAAAAATTGTGGTTCATTATTTGGGCTATATATTTTTTTCTTTTTTACGGAAATAAATTTTAATTTATCTAGCCAAAATATTTATTGAGCCGAAAGCATTACTCTTTCCTACGTTGAGTATTTTGTTTTTCTGTCAATAGTTTTCGTTAATAAATACCTTATTTGTTCACAAAAATCACTTAATAGTTGCTAACAATTTCTCTTTTACATAAATATTCGCAAATGAGCATTAAAATATTTAAATACTTAGCGTAACGGGATTATGGAAGTGACACTTCCGTAAACTGTCATTAACTTGTTAAGTGTCAATGTCAGTAAGATGACATTTGTCATCAATTGAAACAGACAATATGTATTGGTGACAGGATTGCAGTCGAGAATGCTAAATGACCATTCAAACAGCACTTGACATATATTGAACATAATGGTGATAGAGATGACGTTAGAATATATCAATCTTTTTTATAAAAAAGTACAGTATAACTTATTTTGTTTTTGCATCAAAGCAGGCCAGAAGTTTCATACATAATCACGTGTCTAAGATACGCGTCTTAATCATTTCTTTAAACGTATCCATTTGTGCTTGGGTTTTTTTTATTTTTTTATTGTACTTTTAGAATCTATTTATTTTTGACGTATATTCTACCTCGTGGTCAGTGCATTCGCCTATAATGCACAAGGTTTCGGGCTCAATTTCAGACATAATTTACAATAAACATTTGTAGTATTATTATTGAAAAGGAAACATTTGCTTTGCATTTGCCCAATGTAAAATCACTGTGAATAGGGTTATACTAAAACAAGTATAGGAATTTGTGTATCTGGGAAATATGTTTACTAGGCATGGAATGACTGAGAAAGATATTGAAAGATCAGAGTGAACGGTGCACTTAAATCAATCTTGGTAAATAAATGTTTGTCAAAAGAGGCAAAATTAGCAGTTCACAATGGAGTCCTGATCCCGACCGAAAATCAGAGATAAAAGTAGGCTTAATGCCGTCGAAATGCAATCTCTTAGGCAAATGTGTGGTAAAACTATATACGATAGTTACACAAATGTTGAGATCTGTACATTATGTGAGGCTGAGTTAAGCATTATAAACAAAATCAAGAAAGGAGTTTTGCATTGGTTTGGACATGTAGAACGGCTAAAAACATTCACAATGCGAATGTTGATGGATGCAAAAATAGAGGAAGACCGGGAAAGACATGGCATGACCAGATTTAAAAAATACTTGAAGATGGACATTGTAAAAGTTTGAATAATCCGCGCGCGTGCATGAGAAGGTGTATGAATGTAGAGGAAGCGAGATCTGTATGCAAAGATAGAGTGATGTAACGTTCTATCCTCTCTGCCCAACCTTACGGGAAAACGGCGTGAGGGTTTGTTGGTTTGTTTAAAACATTGGCGTTTTTATAATTTACTCAAATATTTCGGTTTTTGCTGCCATTTTCAACGAGTTGTAAAAAACTCATTATACGAAAATAGGAATCAAGTTGGGGTAGAGTAAGGTTCGGTTCTCGGACCTCTAATCCGTGAGTCCGCAACACTAGCCACGGGAGCACAACCCGGGTAATTTGATTAATTTCTTTAAAAAGTTGTTTGTTCACCAAAAAAAATATTTTTTTACTAGATTCGAAGCGTAAACCGGAACATTTTGCTGTCATGTATGTAATGATACAGATTTTAATTGCGAATACCAGCGCAGTGACCTATGCTCAACTAAGTGGGGGCAGGGAAGTGATGATGATTATAATAATTAAACAAATATAGAAAACGTTTTACATGTAGTCGAAATTAAAAGGCTTATGACCTGTCATTACTCTCTTAATTTACAAATAATCAACTGATGAAAAAAGGAAGCAATTAATACTGACGTTCAAAAACTATTTTTTTTTTAAATACCGTTGATCTATAAATGGGATACCAAATGTCGGCTCTTTATAACTAACACTTCCAATATATTTTATTTATTTATTTATTTTTTAAACAGAATAATGTTCCGTCACTGGAGTGTCACATATTGCTTTCTTAAAAATATTATTTATCACTGTTACTGAAATTGTGAACCAATTGGATTTTGTAATTGGTTTTAGAGCATCACCGTTTTTAGTAATTTCCCCGAAATTGCACAAAATTTCCCCGACTGATTCTGTAGTTGCTAACGCATTTAGCGACAATAGTTGAGGTCCCAAAGAATTAATGCATTTCGAAAAAAAATATTTAATTTTTCATCTCACATATTTTATTTTTTATTCCTATGCATGAAAATAAGATCAGATCGTGAAATCACAAGGTCGAAAGCCAGTTTGAAAACCGTGAAAAACAGGGTCAAATGAATTTTACGGTACGATTTCTTTGAACAATGAGCGAATAAATGCAAACATACGCAAAAATAAAACCTTTTTGGTGGAAATTTATTTGAAATGTGAACTTTTTCAACTAGAAATTCGTAACGCTCTATAAAAATAATTTATGAAATTTCCGAAGTATTTTTTAATTTTTTAAAATTTTTTTGTCCGTCTGTATCCAATAGCACCAAAGGCACTGTATTATTACTAAAATCACGGCGTTTATAGATTATGTGTTACAGGAAAGAAAATTGATCAGTCTCATGCTTCAGGTGACTGACCAGGGACAATTTATTTTTATTTTTATTTATTTATTTCATTCTCCCTGGACTGAAACCCGAAGAGCAGGACTAATAACCTTACTACTTTCATATTAACTATGTTTTTTTTTTCTTTCGACGTATTTTAATATGTTTTTTGCTTTACATGTATAATTTTAAACTATGTCTTTTACTATGTTTTTTACTTTGCATTTTGTCATTTCTAAGTATTTTTTTTGTATATTTTTTTTATTTATTTATTATATAACTGTGTTTTGGAAAACGTTTTTGACCATGTCCTTAACTATTTTTCTTGCCATTTATTTATTTTTACTATGTATTTTACCGGTTTTTAAACATGTTTTTACAATATGTAAATTGTCTTTTAACTTTGTATATTACTATGTTTTTAACTATGTCAACTTCTTTTAGTTCTATTTTTTACAGTTGTTTATAATAATTCTTGACTTGCTTATAACTGGATAAATAACCCAAGTACGATAGTCAAAGCAACTTAGTATAATTTTATGTGTAAATAATAAATGAATTTAACAGATTATAAATATTTGCTACGTTTGGTGTACGAATGCAGTGCCCTATGCATTACCTGATGCGGTTAAGGACGTACTGCTGATGCTGTTTCTAATCGGTTTCATTTGAAAAATTTAGTTGCCTTACCAATAAAAAATCATAAACACACGTTTTAATTAAATTTAACTCTGTTGCTTTCATTACTCCTTTCATTGTCCGTTCATAAAAAAGACAAAACTCTGAAATTGTCTTTCATCCTCATAACTAAATTAGAATTGCACCCTTTCACACATTTACCCTCACATGCACACCCTCGCACATTCACACACACATACATTCACAAACACACGCATGAATACAAACGTCGCACACATACAATTTTGTAAACTATTTTCCTTTAATTCATGTATTCTAAGATTAACATTGATTTTATTCAATTGGCTCTAATATTGTGAATAAATTTGTACGAATTTTTATGTAATAGCTGTAAAAATCCCGTATAGAATAAAATAAATAAAAAAATTCAAAAACTGTATTCATGAAAATACATTGTCATTACGGTATTATTTTTTTATTAATAACATTGTACATACAATTATTACGGACCGAGACACAGTTTAAAGCGGCACAATCAGGATCGACCCATGCCTGTGAACTTGCCCCAACTGGCTAGAAAATCCGTGTTAAGTCGGTTATTGAACAAAAAAAATATGAACTGAACAACGTCAGCGAGATTATTTAACATATTTATACATTTAGTATTCTGAACAGTCTTATTTAGATTGTGTTTAAATTAAAATTAAGGGTTAATATGTAAAAACATTTAATTTTTTGTTTTCCATATTTTATTTCTGCAAAGTATAACTTTACTTATGTCACATAACGTATATTGTTAAATATGAGTTTGAAAGCATTCTTTGTCTAGTATTTAGTATCTTTTATATTAAAACCGTGTTATTGTGTATATGATTGTAGAGTTTAATAAAAAAATAAAATAAAAAACGAAAAAAATCATGTAATCTCACACCAAAAAAAAACGTTTTCTCCTTTTGGTAAGGTATTTCGTTGGTTTTTAAGATTTGAATGTTTTGCTTTTATACGTATAATTTAATTTTAAATATGTCTGATTGTGAATTATATTTAATATAGTAAGTGAAATAAATCACAATAACTCAAATTTATTTTGTTGCAAAAAAATATAACTACAAAGTATAAGTTTGTCCGCCATCTATTCAATTTACCGGTAGAGGCAAGTTTATTTAGATGCAAAATCAACAAAAGTTGAGTATGCTTAGCTAATTATTTAAGTATTTTCTTGAAGAAAGTGTGTCGAACAGCGCTAATATTTATGTAAGGCTAAAGGAAACAAGTGCCCAAGTACTTAATTGTACAGTACAGTACACAAGGGTAATAAAGGGGCCAAGTCGAGTTTATCTGGATTGTTTTACAAGTGAAAATAGTGAAATTGGTCGCAGCAATCGACTCGGTACCCGCATTACAATGCAACGGAATGCGAGACAATAGCAACTATATTTGCATGTCTAGCGACATTAAGGAAGTGGTCTTGTGTGCATTATACGACATACACACCTTTTTCTGTGTACTCGCCATGGTATTTAAATATAATTTTACTGCACGTGACACCCAACAAAACATGTTTAAACTTATGTCTTCGGCAATTTTTGAAATGACAAAATAGTTGTAGACAACTACTGGCTGCATACTGAGAAAAGAAAAGTTCAAGAAATGTATTGTTGGTAGTGTTAAATTTCGTGATTATGCGTTTTTTCTCTTACGTTTGCAATAATAACTAAAAAATATATTTTTAAAGTAAATTGAATTTTTTGAAATTTGTGGAATAAAAGTACAGCTATGAATCCTGGCTATTCGACAACCGAAATGAAAAATGAAATTTCGCTATAATTTTTTCAAAAGTGAAACATATTTACGACGATTTAGACGAGGACTGGATTCAACTCTCGGGGAGCTGTTAACATTAACATATGACAACATAGATGAAGAGCATTTTAGAGAAGGTAATATAGAAGTCTAGGCATCTACAGGGCTTATGACCTGTCATTGGCTGGTTTAAGAGGCCACTTTACACACTGTGTAACATTCATCGTTCTGCCCATATTTGAACATCTATATTCCTTCAATTCTTTCATATTTTCATTTTTTTATTTTTTTATTTTTTTATTTTATTTTATTTAGAAAACATACAGTCATACAAAATCAGTATTAAAAACAACAATTTTTTAACATAAAAAGACCAATTAAGTTGTCATAAATTAAAAAGATATAAACATTAAATGTGACAAAAAATAAAAAATAAATAAGAATTTTAAGTGAAAAAAGGATAATTGTTGACATTTGCGTTTTCCATGGAGGTAATAAATTAAAATAAATAAAAATACCGAATGTACACGCACACACATGAACGCACATATAAAACATACACAAACATATACATTACATGCGGCACATATACATAGCATAAACCACTCAAGATGTACATTCAGCAACTATATGTTGATGTTTGTAAAGTTAAAGAGCTAAAACCTTTATTTATGCGGGTGAGATTTATCTAATTGAATTATTTCGCCTACACACTAGGTTACGCCTGATTTTTTTTTAACCAGCCAATGACAGGTCATAAGCCCTTTAGATGCCTAGACTTCTATATAACCTTCTCTAAAATGTTCTTCATCTCTGTTGTAATATGTTATTAAACAATCTTAGTTTTAAATTATAGTAAACTAGCGGACCCGACAGACGTTGTCCTGCCCGAACGTTGACTTGCCTGCTATTACTTTGGAAAAAGACTTTTCATTTATAAATGGGTACCTAGGTATTTGTTCATGATTTTCAATCCAAAACTTAAAATTATAAACATTCAAATATTGAATTTAAGTAGGTACCTAAATACTTGTTCATGGTTGAATTCCAAAACATAAAATAATTCATTTTCAAAAATAAAATTCTTTTTGCATATGTCAAACTCGGCTATTTTCATCAACAAGGGTGCACTTTATACATGATTGCAGTTTTCAATAATATATTAAAATCCAATAAAAAGAAATAAATAGGAAAAAATTACGAATGTTAAGAAAAAATCTGATTGGGATCCATAAAAAGCAAATATGGTTTGCAAACACTTAAAAACAAACTTTTTTAAACATAAAAAAACAACATCCTTCCATTTTTTGTGCACATGCATTCTCGTCGAATGCAACCCTGGTAGATCGATGCAAAAATATTAATTCTTCTAACTTTTTTTTACAGATTCGATTGTAAATTTAAATATCTACGAACACTATGCGCAATGCAAAGATCTACATTTCGTTAAAAACCGCAAGTAAATCGGTTCAGCCGTTTAGAAGAAGTTCAGTGAAATCACACGTACAGAAGAATCATATATAAAAAGATGAGTTAATTTTTTAAATTTTTTAAACATTTTTTTTTGCACCACAACAGGCCAGGAGGCCTAATTACGGTGGTGAATTACATCACAGAGCACCCAGGCTTGAGAAAAATCACATTTTAATTTATATGTTCTCACCGGGAATCGAACCCGGAACCTTCCGTGCGTGAATCAAGCGTCTTGTCCACTACACCACGGAGGCCACCTAGTCTTATATAGTGGTAAATAAATGATATTTGCACATAAATGTGTGTTGTCTTAAGTCATTTTTATATATAGTCATAAAAAAATATGTTATTTTAATTGATTTCAAAAGGTTTTTGAAATCAGAATAAATAAAAACACGCTCTTAGACAACATTCAATAAATTTGTTTTTCGGATTAAAAAAGTAAGCTTTTTATTTAAGTTAATTAATTAATTTATCGTCTCATTTCAAACACAATGTGAGCGGTGTCTTTGGTTAGTGAATACGTTTTGTAAAACAGAATCGCACTTATTTGCTAATAACAAAAGCTTTCATTGAATTCTATGCACAGCATTAATATGAAGATTCAAACAGCCTACGCGAAAAATAAAGAGAAATTTTGCTTCATTGACGCTTGCAAAAAGTACTCAGGTATAAAGAGTTTAACTGTTTTACAGTCCAATTGTTTTATTTGAAAATTGTAAAGACTGACTAAATGCTGAGTAAAAGTTCAATATAATTAATTAGCAACAACGATAAATGCTTTTCCACTTCATGACGAATATAATGTTTTTTTTTATATTTTAATAATAACTACAACAGTGAACACTAACACAAACGTGTTTATCTTATTTTTCCATTGTATTTATAAAAACGTTTTTTTAGCGGTAACTTTAAAAATTTTTTTTATTGAAAGTAGATGCAAATTTTGTTAATTTTTTTCATTGGTCAGTTTGTTTTTAGTTGGCTAGAAGATATTGTTTTTAGCAGTAAACCATAAAAAGTGTATTTTTTTTTATTTCCACGCGAAGATAAAACGAATAAAAACATGTATTTTTATTTCGTGTGCTTACTTTGAATCGATGCGAAATACAACATAATTAATTTAATTTGGTAATTTTGCATCGCTGTATATATTGTTTATGTTAACTCGTTATATTTTTATTGAAGTACAATGCAGTGCCTTATGCACCATGAGTGCAAATAAGGGAATGACGGCGATGATGGTTTTCAACATCTCTAACATTTTAGATGAGACGACTTTTATGGTACGAAGAAAAGTAACATATTATGTAAAATACGTATTTTTGTTATAAAACATGTACATATTATATTTCAAATCGCGAAATAAATATTTTTAAGTGATAAGTAAATGGTATTAGTAGTAAAACATTATTTTTTTGAAAATCCACCTCAAAATAAACATCCCAACACGCCTTGCCGCTACAGAGCGCATAGGCGATTGGAATCCTAGTGCATTATACATTGATTTAAATTATTTTTGAATTGGAATAAAATATTGTAAATGAACCCTGATAAAATAATTTTAACGTTGGAAATATAACACATTACCCGTAAAAAAACAAAACGTTTAATAAATTAATAGTAAAGAGAATGTTGACATTTAAAAAAATAATTAAATACGATATTTAATTTTGTAGATAAATTAATCTTATTGGATAAAAAAAAGTTTTTAACTGATGTTATTGATACGTCTTAATAATTTATTGTAACTAAACGTGGTTTGACTTTGTGATACGGATGCTTCAATCAAATCATCACGGTGAAAGTTATCAATTAATTATAAAATCATCGTCGTCATATTGAACAATAATTGCATCATCATATGTAATACAAAAATGTAGGTTACAGAAAATGTATATTTTAAAACGATGAAAGTTAAAGATATTATTTAATTGACGTTTAAAAGGCTAAATAACTTATTCCTTGAGTAAATTAAAGGTATTATACGATGGTTTAGACATGTAAAGCGAATGGACAGCGAAAAAACGATACCAATTTTGATAGATACAGAAATCGAGAAAGATAAACAAAGACATGACAGAACAAAATCCAATAAATATTATGCGTTATCAAAAGTGGTCTGTTTTTTTCTAATTTAAAAATGAGCAACAAAAGAGTGATAAGATGGCAGTGGTTATACGTTTTGTGAAAGAAAATTTTCTGTCTTACAAGATGTTGTGTTTGCTTTTACGTTAAATGCAATATTTTATTTTAATACAAGCCTTTAAAATGGAATGTCCATTAAACCAAAGTGAGGATTTTTGACATTTCTTTCTGTTCGCGTTCAATCAAGGAAACAAAGGAGATAACAAATTAGTCATTCGAATTGATTTAAATTGAATTTTTAAATGACGCATAACTCTTACCATTTTGTTTTACTTATGGTGCTTATTTTAATTAAAAAAAAAAAACGGAAACAACGAATGTTAACACATAATACTTGAAGATGGAGATGTTAGATTCAAAACCCACTCTACCCCAACTTGATTTCCATTTTTTAATAGTGAGTTATTTACAACTTGTTGAAACTGGCCATCAGGTAAATTATAAAAACGCTAATATTTTTTTTTTTTTTAAAAAGACAGAATAATCGGTTCAAGGAGAGAAAGCAAGGTCTATATACAAAGATAGAGTGATGTATTATTCTAATATCACTGCCTCTGAAATGGGATGATCGTTTTGTTCGTTTTTTGTTTTAAAATTTTTGTATGAAAAATGCATAAAACTTTTTTTTGTGTTGGCTAAGAAACATGTCATGTAAAACTATAGAGTTTGTGGAGTAAGTAACACATAAAAAAAATCTAATTAAAAATCAGTTCAATTTGTGATATAAATCTGTTGATTTTATGAACAAAATAAGGTTTTTGATGTAAACGCCAAAATCACGTTGGATATTTATGGGTGTCGGCTCAAACGACGCAACCCTCATTCTAGAAAAAAATGTAAAAATGGTGGCGTGAAAGTCACTTTTTATTGTCGGTGTTATTTTTCGTCAGCATTTTTAATTTCAATATATTTGATTCAATTAATGTATTTATATCGAAACAAAGTATTTTAAAAGGATAAATTTTATCATTTTTTAAACTAACGTTTTTGCTTTTACTCTACAATTAAAGAGCTGATACATTTTTTACAACAAAAGTATACAAAGATGTAAGTAATCGGACGGTCAAATTATCCCGTGAATAAAATTATTTATAACTGCGAATCTATAGTCAACAACATAATATGTGTAATGTTCTAAATTAACCAAATGTTAAAATTATATTGTCTAAATAATGAAATGAGATAATATATTAATATATGTTAATGCATAGGCAGAACTTTGCTACAGTGTAATAAAGACACTACTTTAAACTAACAATTAATTAAAAGTATGAATAGTGTTTGTCCTGATTTTCATATTTCTTTTTTAAAATAAAATAAAAAAATACTTATGTGTATGAAAATAACTTTAATGGTTTACTAATTTATTATTGATTTTTTTATTGAATTCTCAATGAAGGTGTCATTTGATCATTAAACTTAAATGTTTAACATATTAAGTGCTCCTTTTATTTAAATGTTTTTATGTAGAGAGTCTTAATTGTGAAAAATATTAATACGTGCTAATACAATATTATTTAACATAATAGAAAGTAAAATAAAAACAATACCAGTCTCCATAAATGATTATTTTGTCATCGGGTGCCATTAGCGGGGATTAATAAAAATGAAAACAGTACAGACATAATATTGTGTGCAAGGTTTTGATTCTTTAAAAATGAAAAACCTATTAAAAAACCACAAAAAAAAATTTCAATAAAATTTGGATTGTTATTTATAAAACATTAAATTCACTAACCTTTCAAAATGCACTCCAGAGAACAAGTTGATTTCCTGCATCCTCGCTGCTCTGTTGACGGCGGAAACTCCTTTAACAGTGAGACAAGACACCATGTCGTCCTTGGCTCCTGCACACGACGTCAACATCCTCGCGAACCTCTCCCAGGGAGCCTGAGGAAGGATCTCATTTGTCTCCAGGTTCTGGTCCAACTCGTTGCCGCTGGGTGCCGCGAAGCTCGAGGCTAAGCACAAGAGCAGGATAGCTCCGGATTTGATAAACATTTTCAAGGAGAGAGGTCCTGCTGACTTGGGGCGTGATAAGCGAATGATGCCTCTGGAAGCCAGACACCCTTTTTATATTTGGTGTGACATGCGGCGGACACCTAGAGACGGAGTAAGTAAACTAAGATACGGACATCTTACGCATTGCTGCAGTGGTCGACTACAAATGGCTCTGGTGACAGTTTAAGTAATCAGTATTTTTTTTTTTATATTGCATGTCGCAAGAGTAAAATAAGGAATCGGTTACTCGATTTAGAGTCTTTATATTAAATGGATGGAAAAAAAGTCATTAAAATGATATTATAATTATATTTTAATATAAGTTACCTTTCACTGTATTTCTTTAGTTTTTTTTTTTAAACCAACTTAACTTCTAAACACAGTTCTAAATTTTATCACTTTAAATTGTATTTTTTAAAATTTATGTTGTTTATATACTCATCTTCTTTTTTTATACTAACTTTACTTCTAAACACTGTTCTATCTTTTGTTGCTTTATATTGTATTTTTTAAATTTAATGTTGTTTAAATACTCATATTTTTTATAACTTTCATGTATGTAAAAGCCTTATGGGCGTGAAAAATTAATAAAATAAATAAATAAAGTGAAAATACTTGGTACACTTCCGATTATTTATTCGACCAATTGGCGCTTTCACCCTCTTGTGGGCATCTTCAGACTAGTAAATATTAAAAACCACAAATATCATTTATATAAAACTAAAAATTATCTTAAGTGTACGTAACAATGCATAATATTTTAATGAAACAGAGTGGGAAAACATTATTTAAAACATGTTTTGACAGTGTACTAGAAATAATTAATAATCTTATATAAATTAATGTATATTTGTATTTTTTTCAATCAATCAGATACTATAGGTAGATTTAAAGCGTTTTTGTGTTTTTTTACTTGAATTGTTATTTTGTAGACATTAACATATTCCTTTTCAACCAGAATTAATTTTAAGAAGGTAAATCTCTGCCAACTAGCTACACAAAGTTGATAGGAAGGATTTTTGTATTTATTGGTAATATTTATTTTATATTTATCTTTTGTCCGTGCTCACATATATTCCAATGGAAAATATATATTGTAATGTTATAATGAAACGTTAACCATTATAAAAGATACTGTCACTCACTTGTTCATAATTTTCATCTCTAATTTAATTTTAAAAAGTGGAAAAGAAAAAAAAAACTACTCCACTTCGTGATCAAACGGTCAGCATGTTTGCCTATAACGCAACAAGTCTGAGGCTCAATTTCCAGCAAGATTGATATGGAATACTTATTTTTACAAATTAATTTCAAAAATAAACGTAAAGTTGTATATTTTTGAAAGCGGTTACTTCAAGGATTCTGTTCATTTTATCATTAAAAAAAATTAAATCGATCTAGGCTTAGTTTGAATTATTATTTAATTTACCTCCATAAAAATAAAATCAGTATTGGCATAACACGACTTTACAAAGAAAACATCAAATAGAAGCATTTTTTAAATTATGAGGAAACGATTCTTTTTTTAAATAAGTTTTTATAAAAAAAGGATGAAAATGCAAAATTATCGAATTTAGATTTTTTTTTAAATTATTTTATAAATTAAGTATTTAAAGTTTTTAAGATACTCTTTAAATGGCGCATCAATACAGCGCCCTATCCGGATAGATAAATGATGAAAGGAACCCAAAGTTCTTTATAGAACTGTGTTGAATTATATATATATATATTACTCTAGGTTGAGAAAGCTGTGTCATCTATTCTGCTCTTTTAGAGACATTCTGGATATTGACACTCTCAGAAGTGTGTACTTTGCTCTGTTTAAATCTACGGCAACATATGGATTAGTTGGCTGGGGGGGTTGTGCGGCATCCATTTTCAAGCCGCTCATAATTTCACAGAAATTATTATTGAGAATAATGTTCCAGCGCCCTCCAACATACCCGTCAGAACAGCTATTCCAATACATGAAGGTGCTGGAAATGAGACAACTGTACCTAAAAGAAGCACTAACACACTTCTGGTCAAAAAATAAGGAGAAGTCTTAGCAGAATGTTCTTACGAGGTTTTTCTAGAGCATGAATTATGTCAAACCCAAAACCCGTATGATTTTTGCTCAGAGACATCTTTCATTTATCGCACCGAGAGTATTCAATATTTTGGAAGAACGTATTAAGCTCTCAAGGACAAAAAATATTTTCAAGAAAGGAGTTAAGAACTGGATTTTCCTTAGTGGGAGGGATTTAAGTAGGAAACTCCTTGATGATTTTCCAAATGCTTGAGTTTACTTTTTACCATATTGATGTGCCATATATACGTTTTTAAAAATAATTTTTAAAAATAATTTTTTATGTTTTTAATCATTTATTTGTGGTGATATAATCATGTGTCTGTGTCATATAATTGCTCGTCCCATCTTAACACAGGACTTTTAGTCCCATGGAGTTGGGACTTATTGTCTCAAATAATGTACAATAACCTTACGTATGTAAATAAATAAATATTTTGCTATGCATAATGTCAAAATTGTAAAAAGTAATCGTATCCATTTTGTTATGATAGGCCTCAACTGTAAAATAACTTTAAAAAAAACCAACACAATACGTCATTAACATATTATAACAGAGATGAAGAACATTTAAGAGAAGGTAATAAAGAAGTCAAGGCATCTACAGGGCTTATGACCTGTCAGTGGCAGGTTTAAGTGGCCACTTTACACACCGTGTAACATTCACCATTCTGCCTATATTTGAACATCTACATATATTCCTTCAATTCTTTCATCTGTTGATGTTTGTGAAGTTAAAGAACTGAAACCTTTGTTTATGCGGGTGAGATTCATTTAATTGAATTATTTCACCTACATACTAGGCAACGCCTGAAAATGTTATTTTTTCAATTTCCATACTTCTTCATGGACCAAGTAATTTATCAACAATATTTTGAGTCTGTCCAAGGTAATATAGAAGTCTAGGCATCTACAGGGCTTATGACCTGTCAATGGCTTCTCTTAATCTTAACCTTCTCTTAAATTTTCTTCATCTCTGTAATAATATGTTAATATAAACAGCTCCCTAGAAAGTTGAATCCAGTCATTGTCTAAAAAAAATTGGACAAACTCAAAATATTGTTGACAATACGTCATCATAAAATAAATTAACATTCATCGTAGACAAATTGTTGGCGATCTCTCTGTGTGTTTTAATGTATGCGGTCAAAAAATCGTGTATCCGTCTTAGTCAGCTGAGAGGTGGTTTGGTGTTTTGTGAAGAAAGTTTCTTGGTGATAATTATTATTATTAAATGATTGTTGTGGCCGACGGAGGAAGGCATTTTCTTCACGTGTTGTTGATTCTGTTTCGCACTTACACTTATGACATTAGGGGTTACACATCCGGAACCTCGCGCCGGAAGTCATTCGAATTTCTGAGGAAATTTAAGAAAAGGTGTCAAGTATGAGATAAATACCTTGACGAACAAAATAATGAAGTTTCTAGGGATACTAAATTGATTAATTTATTAAATACTTTATACATATAAATATACAATTAACTAGCGGACCCGACAGACGTTATCCTGCCCGAACGTTGGCTTGCCTGCTTTAGCTTGGAAATAGACTTTTCATTGATATGTAGGTACCCAGTTACTTGTTTATGATTGAATTCCAAAATTAAAAATTATGAATATTTAAATATTGAATTTAAGAAAGAACCCATCTAGGAGCCTTCTACCAAAACATGATAACATCGGCCAAAAACCAGTAACATAATTTACAATAAACATAAAAACAACACAAACAGAAAGGAATAACAATATGGATGCTTACAATAGCCAACAAAAATATTTACACATTAATAACATCAAATAAATTGTAATAATAGTTCCAAAACATAAAATAATCATTTTTTAAAATACAGAATTGTTTTTGCAAATGTCTAACTTTGCTCTTTTTACAAAAGGGGCGCAATAGTGCGCCTCTATATATTATATAGATTTGGGATTGCAATTTTCAAAAATGTATTAAATATCAGATAGTATAATTTTAGTATTACTTAAAATCCAGTTTAAAGAAATGAATAGGAAGAGATTTTACGGAATTTAAAGAAAGAATCTGACCGGAATACATACATAAAAAGCGAATGCTGTTTATAAACATTCAAAAACAAATTTTTTTAAAATACAAAAAAACAACATCCCGCCATTTTTTTTGTGTGTGCATTCTTGTCGAATGCAACCCTGGTAGGTCGATGAAAAAAAAATGTTTCCTTTTTTTATTTATTTAAAGAACACGCGCAGCGCAAAGACCTACATTTCGCTGAAAACAGCACCTAAATCTATTCAGTTGTTTAGAAGCAGTTTAGTGATATCACACGTACAGAAGAAGATATACACATAAGGGCGGGCATATTGCAATTTCTTCCTACCTACCCAAACCGTTCAGTTTGAGAAAATTACAAGTACATGGACATATTCTAGGTAATTATGCAGTCTTGTAATTTCATAAAAAAATGTAAAGCAAAAATTAACTAACAATTTAAACTGCCCTATGAAGAGAAGAAAAGAGAAGGGTTGCAAAGGAAAGAAGAAAGGGAAAGGAACAACTCAAAGATTTAGATGGTGACATTTCAATCTTGATTTAACTGTAAATAAAGAAAGGGCGTCTCTAACATTAGTGGTGGTAGATTATTTTACAATCAAGCAGCTAATACTGTGAAAGATGAAGCAAGAAGGTTAGAGCGGTGAAAGGGTATTCAAAGGGGTTTGTCTTTACGAGAGCGAAGAGATAGTCCAAGTTGTGATGGCAGTCCCAGTTATACATCTGAGATTTTATACATATTGGTGTATTTTAAATTTTAAATAAGGGGCATATCTTAATTTGTCGCAACTGAAAGGGAAAACATTTTTCAGAAGGGTATACGAGGGTCTAGGAATTTTAAGAGCTTATGACCTGTCATTGGATGTTTTAAGTGGCTACCTTACACACAGTGTAGTATTGGAAGTTTAAACAGAATGGTGAATGTTCTGTAAGTGGCAAGACTCTTATATTCTCTTTTCAAAAAGGTTTTTTCTCTCTGTTGCAACAAATTTAAACCTTCGTGGTGTAGTGGTAAAGACGCTTGACTCACGCTCGGAAGGCTCCGGGTTCAATTTTCGGTGAGAACTCTCATAGATAATGCGATTTTTCTCAAGCCGGTGTGTTATGTGCTGTAATTCACCAATGTCATTGGGCTCTCCTGGCCTGTTTTGGTCCAAAATAAAAAAAAATAAAAATACATCTGAATAACTCCTTAGAATCGGTTCGGTGAATAACTCCTTAGAGCATCAATAATTTCAGATATGTTATATCTAATATTTCTCTTATGGAAAAATCAAAGGAAACATAAGTTCGGATTCACGTAAACTTATATTCATTTTCAAAACTACTATTTTATTAGGTGTAAACATAAGTTGTGTCCGTTTTATTCCAAATTAAAAAAATGAGCACTTAAAGTAGAACTGAGTAATAAACGTTATATGGCATTTGAAAGAAAGTTTTTCGCAGTACAAGATGTTGTGTTTACTTTTACATTACACGTATTATTTTATTTTATCTCGAGTCTTTAAAAGGAGATGTCAAGTAAGCATTTTTGACACCTTGTTTTGTTTGTGTTTAATCGTAGAAACAAAACTGCCGAAGCCATTTGCTATATTTGCTAAGTGGACGATGAAGATGCTATGAATTATTGACTAATTTGTTGTATTTTTTTTTTCTGGTGTCCTCTTCGCTCCGGAAAAAAAATGAACACAATTTGTAATATTACATACTTGTCGAATAACTGGCTAAGCCTTTATTTTAGCTGTATGTCAGCTGGTGGAAAGAGAATAAATGGAAGAAAGTCATAAAAAGTATACCCCATGTGTCAGAACTAAATCAAGTTATAATAGTATTTCATAGTTTCAACTGTCTTCATAATGGTATTGTCATATTATTTAACCGTGAAAAAATTGGTGAAGTTAATGAATTTGAGTATTTGGGTGTTATTATTGATATTTTTTTATAAATGGGATAAACATATGACTAAATTATGTAAAAAAATTAAAGACAGTTATGGGCAGCATGTTTAGAATAAAATATTTTCTTCCAATAAAAAAAAAAGACTTATTTATCAATCATAAGCAGAATCAATTATTAGGTATGGTATTATCAGTTGGGACCTTTCTTGTAAAACCGACATTAAAAAAATTCAATCTTTACAAAGCTCGGCTCTTAAATCAATTAACAGATCAGCTCGAGTTGATAAAGAAGAGGTACCCGAACTTTTTAAAAAACAAGGGTGCCTGTCCGTATATGCTCTTCTCTGGCTCGAATTTGGTACTAGATATTGATTTGATAGTAACCACCAGAAAAGGTATAAACAAACAGATAATACAAGGCTAGCACAACGTAAAGGCTTGTCAGTACTGAGGTTTATAAACAAGTATGGCCAAAGATCAATTCATTATTCAATTACTAAAATTTTCAAAAAGATTCCTTAACAGATCTTAAAAGAAAATGTTGACAAAACTTTTAAGAAAAAAATAATTTAATGGCTAAAATGTAACAAGGCTTTATATTGAATATTATTTTATTGTAACAGTCATCTATTTAAATGTTTGTAAATAAATTTTGTGCAAAAAATACGCATGTTTCTAGTTTTAAATAATGTTTATATTACTTTTTAAATTTATAAAACATTTTTCTTTGTAAAGGAAAAATAAGAAACCTGCTGACAAGCCGGTTTTGCGGTTTAGTGGATTTCATTATTTTTCTTTTTAAATTATCTGTTTATGTTTACCTTCTTAAATAAAAATAAATACAAAAAAAAACACGCAGAGCAATTGAGAAATTGAACCGAACAGTAGACTGAACAGATAATGTAACTGGAAGTGAGATGCAGAAGAATAAATTAGGATTTACACGATGTTCATGTAGTGATTAGTCGTAAGGACTTGTCAAGAGAGGTAACATTATACATGATAGATTTAGTAAAGGCAATAAAAGGTATCAATGATAGCAGGACACCAAATGCTGAACACTCTTCAGATGGATTGGAAGGTCTGTTGACGAATGACAATAGTCCGTCTTCTCCTGACGAGTTTTCTGTGGGTTCCTCGTTACTAGAACCAATTCGGAGAAGCTCCTAAAACATACCAGTAGCTCAATCATAAATAACTATCGACGTGCTAAGCATTTGAGCGATCACAATGAACAATATTGAATACGCTTTATTTATCGCAGTCATAAGTCAAGTCTGTGTAATTTTTAAGTCAACGCTTGTGTTGGTTTGTTTTTTGTTTTCCTCGTAAATAAATACAGTTTTCTGGCGAAAAATCGGCGTTTACTATAAAAAATTATACAATATTTTACATTTGCAAAATAGTAAAGAGTATCTGATACAAAAAAGTGAAAATTAAATTACAATTACTATGGCGACTGCTTTTCTTGACATATGGCTTGCCAACCGCTAAATGCAATGAATAGTATTATAAAAAATAAATAAAAATAGCAGTTTTGGAATATTTTCCATATTTACACCGGTGAAATTCAAATATGTGATTGCGTAGCAGGATTATACGCCGCGAAACGTAAATATTCTGACATTCAATATTAGGTGTTCACAGATGTTCCATTGTGATCGCGATTAAGATAAACAACCATGGTGAGAAATTGTTATCACGTCGCCTATTAGCACGTTGACAGTTATTTGTGATTGAGCTACAGAAACATCCCACCCGTTCCTGACATATTGAAAACATATTATGAACTAAATAAAGTTTTTATTTGAAGTAAATTATAAGAATATAATCTTATAAAAATATAAAAAGCACGGTAAAAAATAATGCAATTTCAAAAAAAAAAAAAAGTTTTTTTTCTTTCTCGCAACTGGTGAGATCGAACGCGCGACGTCAGTTTCACAGTCAGCCGTTTAACCAACTGCACCAAGGTGCCTAATTATTAATATCTTAAGAATTATGTTTGTTATCAAACATTTCTATATACTTAATTAAATAGTTGTATTTAACCTATTACCAACTTATCTATGTCTACTGGTTACGAGACATACCCGTGTCTTAGTAATAACACCAATGAAGCTAACAAGTAATTTGATATATATTATAGTTAGATTCGCATGTAATTAGTTTCCTCATGAAGAAACTGGTACGTCTCGAAACCGGTAGACATAGACAAGAGTTTCATTAAAAATGCAGGTAAAGTTGACAAAGGCATTTTTCGGAGTTCCCTTAAGTGACCTCAAAATCAAATAACTAAAGAAAGTAACTAAAACAGGTTAACTCATCCTAATCAATGCCCAATCTTTAAGACGAGAGTCTAAATAATAAACAACGTCATAATATTATCCGACACAATTTTCTTTATTTAAAAACATTCTGTAATGCACACATATCGATGATCCCTATTAACAATGTCGGTTCTCCAAAATGACTTATGAGTTTTGCAGTTTAAAGTTAGTTTTACCAACACTGTTGCATACACAAAGTTATTACTACCGACAATATTAGCCTAGAAACTGACTCAAAAGAATCGTGTACCATGTAACTTCTTAATGTGATTATATTTATATAAATAAGTGAAAATTGGCAAAAATGTAAATCCAAAATTGTTAATAGGGAACATCGATATGCAAATATTAAAATTTGAATGGAATATTTGTATGTGTGTCTATGTGTGTATGTATTCATATATCATATTTGTATGTGTATATGTGTATGCATCTGGATGCTAGGGTGTTTGTTTCTAAATAGCAGTTTAGAGAAACGTTGATAAAACATCTGATACACGCAAGTACTGAAACAGTTTCACATCAAATAAATTAAACTGTTACTTGCAACGAAAAAAAAGCAGGATACGTGAAACTGTTTCTATACTAACAGTTTAGAGCAGTATGGGTATATCCAGATCATAGGGGTGTGGAGGGGTGGGGCGGTGAATTTCATATTTTTTTCTCTATCAACAGTTTTCATATTAAACCAAAAAAAAATATTCTTGCGTCTCTCTTTTTTTAATAATTAAATTATGTCAAAAGTCTGAATTATTAGCGTGCGTACATGAGAAGATGTACGCAAGTAGGAGCGAGTTTTGTATGCAAATACAGAGAAATATAGCGTTTAATCCTTTCTGCCAACCCCTATACGGAAACGACGTGATGATTTATTGTGCGTGTTGTTAGAATTATTTTATTTATCATAAATTTGATATTGACTGTAGTTTTGTTAGTCTCCATATAACACGGGTCAGCCCGTTTTACGAGTAAGATGGATAGATGAAAAAAGCAACAAAAAGCTTTACTCAACGACTAGTTTCTTAAATATTGACCTAGAAAGCTATCCAAGTGAGCTTAGAGAGGTCTAAAAGCTCACGGTACCTTAAATCTTGTTTATATTTAATCGACTATCATCCACGTCTGTAAATTACCCGTCTAACCGGTCTTAGGATCGTACTTACATAAGTAAAGGCAATTTATGTTACGTAATAACATACAATTTATTACAATCATTGTTAAGGTGAACATTTTATGTGATATCATAATGCTTAAGTGATAGTGATGCATTTGAGTGTATGCCATAATGACTTAATTGCAGTTTTAAAGGCCTAGATGGTGTCTAAAACATAATTGTTAACATTTTTTGTTGAGGATATAAGGCCTCAATTTTAAATGAAAATTTTTAAGAAACAATAATTAAAAATGTTTTTTTTTTTTTTATTTTTTTTAATTATTTTACATATTTATTACAGCAATATATAAGTAATTATTTATACAACAAATTAATTCAGTAGTAAAAGTAAGCATACATATTTTTTATTTTTGCTGTTGGTTCATCTAAACTGCCTAACTAGGGATAGCTACCCCGTTCTAAGGCAGTAAATTATGTATTTTATAATGATATTTAAAAGTATTTACAGTTTTATCATAACGTGTGCTTTTTCAGTCTTAAAGGTAAACAATGAATATCCAGAGAAAACATAAATAATACCAAAATCTCTATATCCTAAGTCCCAAGTCATTACTAGTAAAACAAGCAACCAGCTTACGTCCTTCTACATCGGACAACAAATTCTCTGACTCCCTCCGACCAATATGGATTAAGAATGCAGTCAACACCTTCCTCAGCCTGGCAATCCCACCACATTTCCACGAAACTGGGATAAGGTTATATACCCTCGGGCCTATATAATATTGCTGCTTTTGAGCTAAAAAAGTATTAACTCCTCTCTGTAGAATCAGATCCTTATTGGAGTGTCTAGTATTATGAACATGACAAACCCTTGCGTATTTTTCCCTGTTGAGATGTGTGACCGCTACTGACCTCAATATATACTGTTGACGAATATCCAGCACTTGAAATTCTTTGAAGAGCGAATCACTCGGGAATTTATGTAAATTATTGAATTTTTATGTTTGACTTATTTGTTTAATTCAAAAGTTCATTTTAAAAGTGATTATTTCAGGCAATAGCAACCTTTCCTAGGTCTGGGGGCAAATTATCACTCTTTCTCCGAGTCAAGGGCCGGACCAAATTATGAAACATAATACAGTAGACACTTATTTTATATAATTTATGAAAGATGGTGGACTTCTATAATTGAGGATATGTCAAAAGAGTGTTAGCAATCCTTTTTACAAATTGTTTGTATTTTATGTATCCTTGTTGAACTTCCAAATAAAATAAATAATAAAGTAACACTAAATTCAATAAAACACCTTGCTACATCTTACTTATATTTTTATTTATATAATAAACCACATAATATTAATATTATTTATTTATTGATTTGACGGACTTATGCAATCCATCCTTAGGATGGAAAATATAAATTCATATAATAAATACAGGTATTTATAAAATAAAATACAACTAAATAAAATTAAAGCTAGGACTAAAACAATAAATATTTCTACCTCAAGACAAGATCCGGTCTATTTAAGTGATTTTTTTGATTTATAAAGGCTCACACCAAAAAAGTCCATATCTTGTCTCGAGTTTACAATACGACACAATCGGGACATTGGTGCATGCAAACCATAGTTTGTACTGTATTGATCAAGGAACAGCACATTATTATTTTGCAACCGGCGGATTGGAACATTGAATGCCACTTGTTCCAATAACGATGGTATACCAATTAAGCCATTCAGTAAATTAAACATAAATATAGAGTCAATGTTATTTCTACGTTTTTAGAGACTGATATAAAATGTACTGATTACAATATTTAGGGGAAGATTGGCTTTGTACTTGAATTACGAGACTATCAATATTGGCGTTCATATTGCTTAAGGATGATCGCATAGAGTTTCCGAGATTTTCATATGTTATCCTGGTTCAAATTGATGATTTATTTTAATTCATTCTCCAGTGCTTTTCTCAATTAAATTCTTCCTGCAACCGGGATCGCATCATCCACCCATCTTTTTTGGGGTCCCTACTGGTATTTTGTTTTCCCACGGGCTCCATTTTAGAACTTTTCATCCATCTCTCATTTCCCTGTTTTGCAACATGGCCCGTCCGTTGTCATTTTAATTTAACGATACGGTCAGCTATGTCGGTGATCTTTATTTGGCGTCTGGTCTCTTCATTTTTAATTTTTTACTCAGACTAATTGCTAACAATCGCCGTTCCATAGACCGCTGTGAGTATTTTAATATACATATTGTGTCGGCAATTCATGTCATCAATTCAATGTTACCACCGGGAGGATACGTGTGTAGGGTTAGGTCGTTGAAGGTGTTAAGCTCCTACCCCTGTTAGAGATTGACAGAAGACACGATGTTGCTGTTTAATGCGTATTTATTACATAGCGCATAAATAATGAATTATGTCGCGCGAATGTTACGGCGATGAGGTGCTGAAGTAACTACACTTAAACTACATGCTCTAACTTAGTGACTGCGTTGAGCTGACTCTTTGGAATGGCTGGGTTGACTGAACTGACTGACTGACTGGGCGTTACCACGCCTTGTGGTCTCTTTACAGGCCACGTTCTTTTGTTCTTCACGTTTCCATGGTAAGAATGATGTTAATGCATAGCAGATCTTTGCTATCATCGTTATGTGCAATACTGTTAGACTTGCAAACTATGTTGAATTCGATTCAATAGAAAACGCTGACTTGCTTCACAGGTCGTCACACTAATTTTCAGGTAAAATTGTTTAACACGTGTGCGTGTCATCGATCATGGACTATAATCTCCACACATGTGTCGAAGACTTTTCTTTTTAAGTTTATCAGAACTTCCTATTGAGAAGGCGTAAAAAGGAATTTGCTTGTTGGTATCATTAGTGTCTTACAAAGAGACAGGAGACAGGCACATCTTTAAATCTGTGTAAATACAATAAGTAAAAAAATGGTATAAACAAATATTTAACGACATTATTTAAAAAAAAAATACATTTCAGATTGGTTTGGAGCAAAGATCTGCATTTCTTCTATCACTCTGTTCTGTCCTGTGTGGCCGTCTTTAGGTCTTTAAATTCCCTGCAGTTTATGACTTTGCATAAACCCTCGAGGTTTTCTCGGTAAGGGCGCTCCTTGCAGTTTGTTCCCTCAGACATCCCCTCTATTCCATCACGTAGGAAATCCTCATGATACACTATGTGTTATCCATCTAGCACGGCTTTCGGAGGTGGTTTAAGCAGGCGTCTTTTTTTCTGCCTTTTAAGCTTGATTTAGGCTTTGGTAATTTTTATTTCGTTTGGCAATGGTATTTAAAAGAGATTGAAAAAAAAATTCAATCAGACATTTTCGCAATATTGTAATTCACCTTTTGCTGGTTTTAAGAATAAGGATAATTTTTATCAATATTTTATCAAAACCGACTATTAAACAAACATCTCTAGTGGCTTTAGTTCCAAATTGATACAGGGTTCTCAGGAATGGTAAGAAAATGCATTAACCAGTAGATGCATTATGTGTAAGCAAATATCTACTTTATTTTTTTGAATTTTTAAAAATCGAGTAGAGATAAATTCGCCTCATTGTGAAGTGAATGACGCGTTAATTTACCATTCTGCAGGTCCTGGGCTTGATTCCTGGCAGTGCAAAGTGTTTTTGAAGGATACTTAAATCGCAGAATTTCATTTTCATTTTCATGAACTGGTACCTGAAGCGTAAGACTAACCATCTTACCTTTGAGATGATATAAATTAGCTGCGTTTGATTTACCAGTGAAGTGCCCTATGCATCACTAAGTGCCTGCGGAAAGAAAAAAAAATGATGATTTGAAAAAAAAAAATTGAATCGGGTTGTGGTCCCGTGGCTAGTGTTGCGGACTCACGGGCAAAAGACCCGAGGTTCAAACAACTCTTCTCGAACTTGATTTCCATTTTCTAATAGTGAGTTATTTACAACTCGTTGAAAATGGCCACGAATATTGAAATATTTGTGTAAATTATAAGAACGCTAATCTTTCTTTTTCCTTAATTTAAAAAAAAAAAAAATGATCACGACGATGTAATCGTCGATCGTTCGGATCTGGTTCATTTTCTAACAGATAAATATATAATATGTAACTATAAACACGGGTACGAAACAGATAGAAATTATCATTGAATTACAATATAACCTAATAAAAAAGAGATATTAATCGAATAATTCGGTAAAATTTTTTTTTGAAACCACTGAGGTATTTTGAATCAAAATAAATTTAAAATGGTTTAATTTATTGCGGTTAACATAATTTGAAACGAAATTGAAACCCTCCTGTGGTTTTACCTAATACAGCATTTAACTATTGTGTGGCTGGGATCTCACACTATTCTACAAAGGATATATCTCTCTTATTTTTTAAAATTATAAAATTTTATTTTTCGTGAACTTCAAACGGGCATTTTCACACCGATTTCGGAAAGTAAAACTTGTATAAATATACAAGAATTGAATGTAAAAACTATTTATCCTTGCTACTTGCTATGCGAAAAATGAACGTGACGCCTATACAGAAATAAATCTGTATTAGAGAGAGCACAAAGATACAACCCATAACAAGGAAGACAGAGACGCTGTTCTGTGCCTGGCGTTTGTGTGAAAGAGATTCAATCGGTTATTGGTAGTAAGCGGGGGTACAGGCGTGTAAGATAACCGGCGTATTTATGACTATGATTATGATGACAAAATAAAACAAACATTACTTATGTATAACATCGACTACCATTTTTGTACTAGCAAAATCGTTTTTTTTGTACTGTTTTTAAACAAATATTTAATTTTCTCGCAAACGTCTTTAATTAAAATATTTACGTTTAACTATTTTGTCAGGAGGAATTGCCATTCGACAATAAGCCCACCATCATATAAATATGTATGCGCGGAATGTTTAATTAATTAAATAAAACCAGAGGATTTTTACTAACAATATTTTGTCCTAATTGTTTTTGTCTTAAATTGAAATGTCGTAATTTTTTTTTGATAAAATTAGTATAAATTTAAATTTTTTTTGTACATATACCAATATAATAAATAAAAACGTTTCTATCTCTCTAATAAAGTAAAAACTCGTGTTTGGAGAGGAAGTTTGTTTTATATTATTTTTTATTTTTATATGTTTATTTAATATAAATATATATCGTTATGTTTTATTTACATTTCATTTTTTCTTTACAGAACACATTTCTAAAAGTTGGTTATTATATTCTAAAATAAACACTTTTTTCCACTGTCTGAAATTCAGGATATTTCACGTGTTTTTCAAATTTTAAAAAGACATTAATTTGCTAGACATTTTATTATATTTTTCCTTGAAAAGGATTGATTTCAATATGAGTTATTATTTTTAACAGATATGAAGATTTTGATATTATTTAAGTAGAGCATTTGCAGAGCTTAAGATCAGTCATCTCATACCTGAGAGTAGCCATCGAGTTAAAGGCGCACGTTAAGGCTTCTAGTTTTATTTTACATACCGAACGGTCTTTTTTCAAATCGCCCGGATAAAGACGCGGCAAAATTTATAACAGGTAGTTTTCTTTTATTTATAAAATTGTTTAACGGGTTTCGCGTTAATCAAAATTTAAACGGAATACTTTCGCGTCTGCAAAATCAACTCACTTGATGACGAATTGGTCGGTAAACAAAAAGAAATTTCTCCACATATCTCTCACGTATGTATGCATAATCTATTGAGATCTGTTTACCTATGTACTGATGTACTTGCATATCCAAGTTTGTTCAACTCTACAAGGTGGTTAGTAAACATGTTAAAATAATAATGAAAATACGAATTTAGTATAATTCCAATTTTATTTATTATTTTTTACTAATAACTGGGTTTTGTCGTGACATATCATCATATTGGTCCCGAAACCCGGTCACTGCTAAAAATTACAAATAAAAATGGAAAAGGGTCAAAGCACTAATAAATGACCGTGTAAGGTTCAGCTTCTAGTGAAATCCACATTAAAGGTATAGTGTACAAAATAAAAGAAAACAATAAAAAACACATGAATTTTTCTAAGTACTTTGATTTTTTTATTGAAATACGAGTATTACAATTATAATTAATATTACCCTAAAAAATAGCAGAATCACCAGTGAATGACCACAACAACCCCAGTAAAAATAATACTGAGATTTAGTTACATTATAACATTATAAAACACCGTAACACATTAGAATATGGATATATTCAAAAAATTCCAAAAGAAATGGCATCAAATAAAACACTTACCACACCTTTCCTTATAAAAACACTATCAATCTCAGAACAATAACGGGAAGACGCACTTTTACCTTTTAACAACTCACAGTTCAAAACTGATAGATTGTTTCTTACCAAAAGATGTGTCCGTCTACTGCTTTTGTCATAGTTTCTAGTGTTAAAAGTTTTTTGACCGGACACATTATGCAATTTTTATCATATTGTGTTTTATTCACCAATGGTCATTTACTGGTGCTTTGACCCTAGAACTAATTACGTATTTTCATTATTTTAATTAAAATGCAGTTCCACCAAGAAATGTCAAAAACTCACAATACAACGTAATAATGAAATAATAGGATAATCAAGACAGACAGAACCGAAGGACATGAATGCCAATATGCATGAATGTGGAAGAAGCTAGGAATGTATGTTAGGATAGACGTGTGTAGCGGTCCGTTCTCTTGGCCTACCTCTACGGGGAAATGGCATGATGGTAGTAGTAGTAATAGTAATAGTAAGATAATCAAGTACTTAAAATAAATATCACAAGATCATCATCATCATCATTCCCTTTCCGCACCTAATGGTGCATAGGGCATTGCATTGGTACACCAATCGCAGTGTATCATGATATATTTTGTTACATGATGGTAAAATGATCAGTCTTCGCTACAGGTCCAGGGACTATGAAATCTTCTAGTGTGATAACACCCTTTTAAATGAATATTTCATATGAACCATGTCGGTAATCGAACCCGAGATCTCTTGCATGGTAGACAAATGCTCTGACCATTACACAACGAGGCCGTTTTTACAAGTTTTACTCCATTTTGTATTTTGAAAAAAATGTTTTAAAAAAAAATATTAGGATTTTTTTTAAAGCTAACCACAAGGATTTTTTCTTTAAAATTTCGCGGTCTGGCCCTGAAAAATCATGTATATAAATATTTATGTACATATATTTTTTTTCTGATCCAATTTAATATTGATGGTGATATACTCAATGTGTGATGTTTATTGAATTGTTTATAAGTAAAGTAAATAAATAAATGAAAAAAATAAATTATTTTAAAAATATGCCATGGGCCACGCAGGTTGACGTTTCTTACCCCTTACAAATATCAAATATTTAACATACATATAAAGTTGGACATATTGCCTTAAGACAATTAATAACTACTTACCCAAAACGTTTAGTTTGAGAAAATGCCAAGTACATGGACATATTCTAGAATCTTATAATTTAATACAAAATTTGAAACAAAAAAAACAAAATTATGAAATGGATTCTCTCGTGACTAGAACAAATAAATAGTCTATGTTATGATAGAGGTTGAAAAAGTTCTCTCAAATAATTTTCAAATGTCCTGAGAATAGTTTTTTGTTCCAAGTAACGGTTTTATTTACTCTTCTGAAACTGTTTCATCAGTTGCTTACCAAATTGTTTTTCCACACTGCCACGCTGCTCTTAACAGTTATTTATAATTCACGAATCAGTTTAATTTTTGAAACGGTAGCTGTTACAGCTACCCCTTTTAAATAACCGAAAAACAGCCCCATCTGTATCACATTATCTTCCATGCAAAAAAAATGATCCATATAACTTTAAATGTAGTGCCAATGGAGTTTTTTATGAAACACTGGGCGTGGAAAGCGAAATTATAAAAATGGTTTAAAAATAAAATAGAGACTATGATTTATCAAATACATATATTTACATTAACGTTTCCCATTACGTAAAAGAAATAAACAATTCTTGTGTACATAATGGGGAGTGACGTCTTACAATAGTTTATTTTATTTTAATTATTAATTTTTTTCGGATAATATAAATAAATTTCAAAAAAGAAATAAACGATGTTTTCAATCAGTGTTACATAAAGAAGAATTAAAGATGTAATTTTTCACTTTTTTCTTAAATATATTGTATTCCTGACTGTATTTTTTATTATCTTTGTTCATTTTATTTAAAAAAAGTATTCCTCTGTAGGTATAATGATGTTGTGTAGTAGTTGTTTTTAATTTAGGAATTAAGATATTACCACCTGTTCTAGGTCGCGTATTTACGTTTTGTGACCTAGAAATACTAATATTTATTTTATATTTATGTATTCGAAGCAAACAACTCTTTTAAAATGGTAATTTTATATCTAAAACCTTTGTTTTTTTTTTTTAATAATTGAACAGTGGGAAAAGTAGACGGTTTTTTCAAAATAACTTTTAAAATTATTTTTTGTATTTTTTCAACCGGTAAAATATTTGTTTTAAAAGCACCACCCCATCCAATTATTCTGTACTGCAAAATGGATTGGGCGAATGCAAAGTAAATTGATTTCAATTTTTCGATGGTTTATATATTCCTTAATCTAATAAATACATCTATAAGTTTTCTTATTCTATTTAAAATATTATTTATTTGCTTCTTCAATTTAATATTTTTATTAATGATAATGCCTAAATATTTAATGCTTTTTTTTCAGTGATTTGAAGGCGATTATCATTAAAAAAACCAACATCCTTCATTGCATTTTGTTGTGTGGATACAAATATTTATACGAGGTATAACTTTTTCATTCAATGTAAAAGTGATGTAATATGTTTTTTCAATATTCAAAGACAAAATATTGTCATCGAACCGTTCTTTTAATTTATTAATAAAGTTTGAGAAGATAAATAGAGTTTGTGTTGACCCTGTTTTATTTCAATACACGTGGGTAACAATACAATTCGCGCATTCCTTTCCTATAATTCACACTTTACTGTTGATTAGTTAGGCACTCAATAAAAAGAGAAAATTTATTTATATGTGGGTACCAAGTTAAATCAGAATATAATATGTAAGTTACAAAAATAAGTTCAAGTAACAATGTAGCAAAAAACACGCTAGAAAATATTCATTGTAACATGACTAATTGATATGTGGGCGAAAAAAAACGAGGTTTGGAAAAAAAGCTCGCAAACGTAGACCCACAGTGTTATTTGTGTTTTATATGTAAGAGTGGGTATACGTCAATGGATAAGTCTCATGTTTCAGTTACCAGTTCAGGGACAATGAAATATTTCAAAAACATCAACGACAAAAACAAACCATCACGCCGTCTCCCCGTAGGGATAGGCAGAGAGGAAGGAACCCCAAATCACTCTGTCTTTGCATACAGACCTCGTTACCTCTACATCTATACACCTTCTTATGCACGCACGCCGATTATTCCTACACTTGACATGTCCATTTTTAAGTATTTGATGGACTTGATCGTGCCTAGTCTTTCTCGGTCTTCCTCGTTTTCTGCATCCATCAACATTCACATTATACACCCTTTTAGCCGTTCTTTCGCTGTCCATTTGCTCTACATGTCCGAACCAACGCAGCGCGTTTTTCTTGATTCTGTCGATAATGCAAGTCTCAGCCTTACACAGTTCACGGATCTCGACATTTGTGCACCTATCATACATTGTTTTACCACACATTCACCTGAGGGATCGCATTTCGACAACATTTAAACTATTTACATAATTATTTTCCCGATTCCATACTTCGCTCCTATACATTAGAGTTGGCATTAGAACTCCATTGTGAACTGCTAGTTTTGCCTCCTGCGATAAACATTTGTTTGCAAAAGTAGATTTCAGTGCACCGTTTACCCTGTTCCCGGCACTCACCCTTCTTTTAATGTCTTTCTCAGTCTTTCCACCTCTAGTAAACATACTTTGCTGATACGCAAATTCTTCTACCTTATTCAGAATATCGTCGTTCACTTTAATCTCACATTTAGTTATATTTTCATCCCTTTCAAAAACCATCACTTTCGATTTATCAAAATTCATAAGCAAATCGCTTTTCTTGCATACATTGTAAACTTTTGTCACCAAGAATTGCAGGTTTTCTTTTCCGCTAGCAAGAAGCACGGCATCATCAGCATACAGAAAACAGTTATCAGTTATACCACTCATTTTTGCTCCCATTCCTAAATCTTTCAGTTCTTTCATACAGTTATCGATGTATATGTTGAACAACCATGGTGACCTTACATATCCCTGTTTGACTCCTTAAGGAATGTTAAACCAAGATGTAAATGACCCATTCACCTTCACACATGCTGTGCAGTCCTTGTACAGTGATGCAATAGCCTTTGTCAGGCTACCATCCACTCCATACTCCGATGATACCTTCCACAATGTCTCTTTGTCCACTCTATCTAATGCCTCTTGTAGATCGATAAATGCGCAGAAAAATTTCTGGTGTGCAGCTAGAAAATTTTAAGAAATATTTCAATTATTGGAAAAAAAACACATTTAAGACAATCTTCACGTTTACTTCACGAAAATTTTAGATTGAAAAAAAAACATCCCTTTATTTGTTTATTTAATAAACATACGGCCTAGGCCAATTGTTATAGTTATATTATAAAAAAACGTGAATAAAAACCGAATAAAAATTACATAAAACTATGTATCAAAGACAAATCAGGGCAATAAAAATGGTATACAATATATTTAAAAACACGATCAACATATAAAACGTCAAGCTAACCCATGCCAATCCATTTTTACTCTACTCTGTGTTAATTGTTAAGAGATCTACGAAGAGCCAGAAGATCTATCCCAAAGAATTCTAAGTTGTGTTATGAATTGACTAATTTGGATGTTTTGGACACGGGGGAATAAAAACAACAGTTGCTTGTTGATTTGGTGTTTATTTTGTAGAACTCCATATTTAAACTTATAATATTAGAAATCAAACACTGATTTGAGTCTACTGAACATTTTATTTTAATTTTACAAATATAAAAAATATAAAAACAAAAATTTCGTGACAATTGTTTCGCTTTGTTAGGGCATTTTCAATGTCAACCGTCAATGTCAATGTCAACCATTCATTTGAAAATGCCCTAACAAGGCGAAAAAATTGTCACGAAATTTTTGGTTTTATATTTTTTATATTTGTAAAAATAAAACAAAGTGTTCAGTAGACTCAAATAAGTGTTTGATTTCTAATACAACAGTTGCTCTTAAAATATTTAATAAATAACAGAATTTGACATCTGGTAACTGGTTGGGAACATGAAAAAATTTCGATTACAATAGTGATGAAACATCACTTATAGCGTTTTGAAAATGTATATAAGGTCCATCTCAGTTCTACGTTTCTCCAATGAAGATAGATTCAGAGATTGCTCTATTTCACAAAAGGAATAATTACTCCTTTGCAAATTTATAACGGAACAAAGACATACAGTTACTGAAAATACGTAGAGAATATATCATAATATTGCAAGACCAGTCACCCTTTCTAATGGTTCACAGCATGCAATGTGTTACAAATAATAATACATAAAAAAATAAAAATGAAGTACAAAGTTTTAGAAATAAAAATTATACAAAAGAAAATTGATGAAAAAATCAATAAAAAGTCTAGCGAAAAGCGACATAATTATTTTTTATTAATTGGGCTTAATTTAACTTTTAACACGGATATAAAATTAAAATAAAATAAATAAAAAAACATTGTTTTTACCCCCTTTTTTTTCACCGAACGGTTTCAGAGCAAACAAAATTCTTCGTCGATTTAAGTAACTAATTAATTATTTCCCATTTCATGTTATCCATGTTTACTAAATAATAAGAGTTAATAAATCTTTTTTTTTATTAAGTTTTTTTTTCCTGAAAAGGGTGGTAATTTGAGATGAATACTTTTGAAACTAGACTGGAGTGGACTGAAGAAATATTGTTTATTTGGTAATTAATTATTTTTTCTTATTACTGGTTGAAAACCAAGTTGTTTATTTTTTTTTTCTTATAACGAATAACCACAAAGTAAAATAAATTCAAATTCAAATATTCAAATATAAAATAAAATAAAAATATTTTTTTATTTTATTTAAGAAAGTTTAGGGACACGTTTTATTTTTCTATCTTGATATTTTTCGGCGTCCTTTGTAAAAGTTTAATTAAAAAGGCATTATTTTATATCAATTTATAACATTTATTTTAGTTTTAATAAGAACCTAGCTGTGTAATTATATTAAGAGTAAAAATAAAACTAAATAAATAAATGAGAAAAACATTAAAATTAGAGATAGACGAAGGCGGATAAATGATCGTTAATGTTACGTACTAGGTAGAAAATTAGTAGGAGAATATCTGAATCTTAATTAATAATTTAAGTAACTGTAGATTAACAAAGATCATGTATCAGAATTTCGCTACTATTGTATGGAAATTCAGAAGTATGGTGACACAAATAACTTAGATAGATGCAATTAAATATGCGGCATCATTATCCTAAAAGTAGAATAAACTAAAAGTTATTTTTAATTCTGCGATATTTATTTATTTTATTTTATTTGGGAAATCAACAGTTCTACATACATATTTTTAGTAAACAAACAGATATAGTGTATAAACTCAGAACTAATAACAAATTTCCACATAGTAAGCAAAGTTAGTAAAGAAAATATATTACATATCAAATAAATACATACAATTTATACATATAAAAAATGTTATTTTCATGTACTCAATAATCAAAGATTTTTTAAATATTTATTTTAAGAACATTAAGTTACTGTAAATTGGGCGGGATAAGGACAAGAATGCTTGAAGAGAGGATAAGGAGGGGAGGGGAGATGTACATATTTATTATTATAATGTCTACTAAGTTACATAATACATTTTTAGTGTAAATTTTAAACCTGACAGAGTGATGTTTGTGTAATCTTTATTTAATTTATCCTGCCGGTAAAACATCTTTTTGAAGAGATATTGAGTGTAGGTCACTTGTTTTCCAAAATCATCACATCATCTTCATCGTCATTACCTTTCTGAACCTAATGGTGCATAGGGCAATTCATAAGTACACCAATTGCAGTGAATATATTAACATTTTATTAGATATAAGTAAGATGATCAGTTTTACGCTTCAGGTACCAGTCCAGGGACTGTGAAATATTATATTGTAAAAACAGTTATTGATAAAATTACTTTGGAGAAGAACATTCAATTGCAGAGAACGTTATTCCAATGTTCCAACCACAAAACGATTGTTAATGAACCGGGTTGTGGTCCCGTGGCTATTGTCGCTGGTTCACGGATCAGTGGTCCAAGGTCGCCCCCGCTCTACCACAACTTGGTTACCATTTTTTAATCATCATCATTCCCTTTCGGCACCTAATGATACATAGGGCACTGCGTTGGTACATCAATCGCAGCGTATCTTGATCATTTTTGTTACATGAAGATAAGAAAATCAGTCTTTCGTGTCAGTTGCCGGTCCAGGGACTATGAAATAATATTCTAGTGTAAAATACCCTTTTAAATGAATGTTTAATATCAGTCATGTCAGGAATCGCACCCAAGACCTCTTGCATGGCAGGCTAACGCGCTGACCATTACAGATATATATATCAAGTCTTGCGTCCTATGTAGATTAGTGTGACACGACATCACATCACATGTGAAGTCAAAGAATCTCACTCGCATAAATAAAGGTATCAGCTCTTAACTTCATAAATGCATCATTATTATCTTATCTCTTACTGAAATTAATTTATCATATATTTTTGTGTACCGTATATTATATTATTTTCACATATATACTTACTGTTAACTAATTTTCATTATTTGTTTTTAACAATAATTTGTTGATACTCGTACCATTTTTTTATACTTATTAGTATATAAAAATGTATTAATTTTTTGTTTGAATTCTTGACAAGTTATTTACAATTTGCTTTTTAATTCAATTAGTTTTCTTATATCCATTTTTTTTTCTTCTTTTTTACTATGTAAAGTGTTACTTTTTATTTTGCATGGCAGTATGCTTCTTATTGTTTCTACATGTATACAAAAAAGCGTTGTTTATCTTTTAAATTTTTACGCACTATGTTTGTACTTACCTGTATATTTTTTGTAAATGCCCCTTGGGCGTATTGTAAAATTAAATAAATGAATAAATAAAATAAAAATAAATAAATAAACATCAACAGATGAAAGAATTGAAGAAATATAGATGTTCAAATAAAGGCAGAATGGTTAATATTACACAGTAAGTAAAGTGGCCACTTAAACCAGCCATTGACAGGTCATAAGCCCTGTAGATGCCTAGACTTCTATATTACTTTCTCTTAAATGTTCTTCATCTCTGTTGTAATATGTTAACATTACTATTTATTACAATATTTAGGTTGTCCAAATGTTTGTGGACAAAAAACTGGATTACAGGGCTTATTACTTGTCATCGGCTGGTTTAAGTGGCCATTTTACACACTGTGTAACATTCACAATTTTGCCTATGTTTGAACATCCATATTTCTTCCATATACTTCTACATTCCCTTATTTAAGGTATTCTTTATCCCTGTTGTCATTTGTGACTACTATTTATGTTAATTTTATGGATTTAAAGTAAACATTTCTTTTGAGAGAAGGATTTTACATCGAAAATCATAATTTTTAAAAGTAATGATTCGTATACTTGATTTTCGGCTTTAATTAATTCATAATGGTTACATAAACGTCACTATCGTCCTAAAATAATGCTTAGTGCTAAAATGTATCCGGTTTGTATGTACAATGTTCAAGAAAACACTTTCCAACATCACGGATGCAATGAGTAATCAATTTATAAACGCATAAATATATTTTCCTTTCATTTGAATTACGCAACATATTAATAAACATGTCATTTAAATATAGATATGTTATCAAAATCAATTATGTTATAAGAAAATAATTCAAACGCCCCAAACTGTAGAATTTGTGTCAAACGAGGTCTCATTTGCATACAGGCAAAATAAATGTCAAATAAAAATGGTTATCACGTGGTACAGAAATCTTATAAAGATGATTTATCTTTAGGAGATGAAATTTGTGGTCAAACATCTTAACTAATGTTAGCAATGCATCCCCTATAACTCTGCATGTAATTTGTGTTTTTTTCCTATTCATAAATGCTATATATGCTACGGTGATGGTAAAGGCGAAAGTGCATTTTATAATTTGCATGTGTAGTGAGTGTCCTGACGAAGAGACGATAACGTCTCGAAACCGGTACACATAAAAAGTAGGTAAGTGGTTATATACTAATACTTACAAACATCCGATGGTGTATAGGGTACTACAGTACATCAATGATGAAGCGTATTTCGATGTAAAAGTATCAAATAACAACGAAGATGAAGGATATTTTATTTTGTTTATTTTATTTTATTTTATTTGGGAAATCAACAGTTCTACATACATATTTTTAGTAAACAAACAGATATAGTGTATAAACTCAGAACTAATAACAGATTTACACATAGTATACAAAGTTAGTAAAGAAAATATATTACATATCAAATAAATACATACAATTTATACATATAAAAATGTTATTTTCATGTACTCAATAATGAAAGATTTTTTATATTTATTTTAAGAACATTAAGTTACTGTAAATTGGGCGGGATAAGGACAAGAATGCTTGAAGAGAGGATAAGGAGGGGAGGGGAGATGTAAATATTTATTAATTTAATGTCTACTAAGTTACATAATACATTTTTTATAGAAGGATATCGAGAAGTACAGGCATCAACAGTGCTTATGATCTGCCTTTCACTGGTTTACGTGGCCACTTTATGCACCGTGTAACATTTAAATCTTTGTCTATGGTTGAGTAAGCGTATTTTTTCATTTCTTAAACATGTTGATTTTTAGTGAAGTAAAAGATTTGAAACCTATATTGATGTGAAGAGATATTTCTGTTTGAATCATTTCATATTCAAGGCAACGCCTGAAAACAATTTTCAAATTTGTATACTTCTTTGACCGGTTTGTTATGTTACAATATTTTTAGCTTGCCCAAATTTTTATAGACAAAATACTGGATTTTACCCCTCAGGGAGTTATTAAGGTTAACAAATTTTAATTTAAGTTAATAACAACTGGCCAGGAGGCCTAATTATAGTGGTGAAATACAATACAGAGTGCCCAAGCTTGGAAAAAATCACATTTATTTTCGTTTTCACCGGGAATCGAATCTAGAACCTTCCGTTGGTAGTTCAAGCGTACAAAACACATAATTTTCCGTGCGGCATCAATCATAAAGCCTCTTATTATTTCACACAAATGATTGCTTAGGATTATATAAGCTTCTCAAAAAAAAATACGATAAATATATATTTTTAAAATTGCAAGAGTGTTTCTAATAAATAAATGTTTTTAAAGCAATATTTAGAATATACAATTGAATAAATTAAAATGTTTTAAATGAAAATAACGTTAGCAATAAACATTCTAATCCATATAATGTTTTTGTTTAATTTTTGTAAAATTGTTTTTTTTTACTCTTCTTATTACGGTATTTACTATTTGTTTTTGGTCAGACTGTAAGAAACTGCTAGTGGTAATAAATCCACTTTTTCCGCCGACCTTTGCTTTATTCAGGAAAAAAAATGCATTTATCACATTGTATATATTTTGTTTAATAATTATTGATTATTATTTTGTTGCCCTCGAACATATCCATTAAAACAGTTATTTCATTGCATGAAGGTGCTGGATGTGAGGCAATTTTACCAAAATGCAATGCGACTGATCTTCAATCAGCTCTTTTAAATTACGGAGCCGTTTTGTACTTTGGCTCGCTAATATGTATTCCGGCTTAAATGACAATCCACCTGACAGATAGATGAACTTTAACTATTGTTAACATTTTTCGAAAACGTTTCTTATCATGACTTTCACTAAAATTGTATCGAATTTCACATACCGACTTGACAATAAAGGTGCAAGTATGGATGATTGAATAACCTTAATACTGACGCAAATATTTATTCAGTTCATCAGTAAAAGTACAAATTTACCCGACGTGCGTGCGTTTTACACAAGTCAAGAAGCGTGGAGAGATATGATTTTCTACTATCACACAGTAATAATATTGATTGTTTTCTTATAATTTATGACATGACCACTTTTTCATCGTAAAAGTTTCTTTTTGCTATAAATTTTCAAACGATTTCGATTTTTGTTATTGTCATATGGTAAAAAGATAAAAAATACACACGCACCAAAAATACACGAAAAATGCATTAAATTTTGATCTAGTTGCACCAAAAAGAGGAAACATGAAAAAGTATAAAGTTAAATAACTGATGTGTTTTTGTAAAAATGGGGTGTTTTCTCTTACTTTTTTTATGCAACTTATTTTGTCTATTTTGATTAAATAACAATTAAAAAAATTTCGAACGTTTTTTGGTTAAAACTGTCTCATATTAAAATTTCTGTTTATTTTACTTGTACTATGTTGAGTTTATTGTTAAGTGGTTACTTGTTTTAAGCAAATAATAAAATTGTATTTGGTTTAGGTTTCAATACGTATGTGAACAAACAAAAAAAAATGACTTGGAAAAAAATCAATTTTGGTGATCGAAAAGTGCATTTAATAAAAACAGAAGAAAATAAGAAAGAGTTTGCATGTTTTAAGAGGAAATATAAAATTTGTGATGTTTATTGACTGGTACAAACTTCAACAGAAATGAAGAGAATTTCGAAAAATATAATGAAGTTTTTTTTATTTTTTTAAAAGAAATATACTCGTTCTTATGATTTACCCAAATATTTAATTTGAGTGCCAATTTCAACGAGTTGTAAATAACTTACAATTAGACAGTGGGAATCGAGTTGAGGTTGAATGGGATTCGAACCACAGACCTTTAGTCCGAAAGTCCGAGACACTAGCCACAAGACCACAACCGGATACATTCGTACATAGCATAAAACCTACCATTGGCTAGTTAAAGTGATCACTTTATTTATGTTAAATCTTTACGTACAAAAATCAATGTTTTGGCGGACTTATCGCAGAAAGCAATATCTTCAAGCCAACCAAAAAAAGACAGATGAAAAGAAGAGTTGGTAAATTTTTTTTTAGTAAAAAATATATCTAAAGATACATATATGAATAAACCTAATAAATTGAAAACAACAGATGTTTTTTCAATGGGAGATAAAGTATGCACATATTAACCTTATAAAAAATACGTTAAAAAATACAATTTAGAATGAGGAATGTGGAATGTGGAATCAGGTAATGAGTTTGGAAGTAGACAGAAGTTGGAACCAGGAAATAAATTTGTGACTAAACTTAATGTAACATTTAAACTTCTCTGTGTTCATTTTTGTTTCAGCTTTTTTACTTTAAAAAAATGAACAATATCTAAAGCGTTTTAAATTACTTTTCTCTTTTTTTGTTTTATAGAGTCTTTATTCAATAAAATATACACATTATTACAATATTAATACATTATAAAGAAAACAAAGTATTAAGATATATTTTGTCCCGATAAACTATTCAATAATAGTTTGTCATCGGGTGCTCAGACATTAGTTTTAATTAATAATCAAATAAGAAGAGTACAGACATAATACTGTATACGTATAAAATAATAAACATAAAAATAGTTTAAGGATTTTAATTTTATTTTAAGTAAAAAAATGGAGTAAAATAATGAAATTAAAATTAAAGAATAGAAATAAAAAAATATAATAGACACATTCATAAATAGTGTGTGCTCTTAAATGTAATTAAAATAAGATAAAAAATAAATTAAACAAAGTAAAGTAAATCGAGAATTTCAATTCATATCTACAGAAAAAAAAATAAAAAGAAAATTAAAAGTACATATTAAAATTAAGATCTAAAAAATGTAAATGAAATAAGAAAGTAATAAAAGAAAAGAAAACGTTAACCCAAGAAAATAACAAAAATTGTATTCAATGAGGGATAAAAAAAATAATAAAAAAAATAAAAAAAAATAATAATAAATAAAAAAAATAAAAAAATGTTTTACATAAATAATAAATCAATATAGGAATAATAATTTCTTTGTCAAGTAATTTTAAGCGAGCCAAAGATATGTTATAAACCCTGAAAATGCCAAGTTTTCCATATTTCACTCTCAAAACAATTATTTGTTTCTGTTGTTGGTTAAACTGATTTAAAAGTTATACGGAGCTCGATTTGGTTCCTTTCGATAAACATTTTGACATTTATCATTTCTGATAAAATAATATTCATTTTCATCTTTATATATATATATAATTCCTCTGTACGTGTGATGTCACCAAATTCCTCCTAAACGGCTTAACCGATTTACGTGCGGTTTTCAGAAAAAATATAGATTTTTGCGATGTGCGTGTTTCGTAGATATTTAATATTCAATCTTAAATGTAAAAAATAAGTGAAGAGCATAAATGTTTTATTCATCGATCTACCAGGGTTGCATTCGAGGAGAATGCATTTACAAAAAAATTGAAAGATCTTGTTTTTTTGTTTTTAAAAAGTTTGTTTGTAAATGTTCACAAACAGCATTTGTTTTTTGTGGATCTCAATCCGATTCTTTCCTTAAGTTCCTTACAATTTTACCCATTTATTTCATTTACTAGATCTTCGGTAATACCAAAATAATATTAAATTCTATTCATTTTTAAAAATCGTATTCCTACACAAGTACACCTCTCTGTTGTGAGAAGACCGGGGCTTGACGTTTTCGAAAAGAATGCCATATTTGAAAAAATATTTTTTTTATGTTTTGGGATTCAACCATTAACAAGTAAGTACTTACTTAAATTAAATATTTGAATATTAACAATCTTTAGTTTTGGAATTTAATCGCAAACAAGTACCCAAGTACCTACTTATCAATGGAAAATCTTTTTCCAAGGCAAGCCAACGTTCGGGCAGGACAACGTCTGTCGGGTCAGCTAGTTTTGTATAAAATACAAGAATGTTCCAAGATTGAAAAGTTAATATTTTTCTTATCAATCCAAGTATTTATTTTTTTATTTTGTTATAGGGTCTTAACATTTTTGCAAGAGAGTTAAAATGTGCCATATTAATAGTAAAAAATTAAGGTAAAAATCTCAGGCGCCTACAGGAAACGTTCATGACACCTTTTCAACACAAAACTCGGAATCAACATTATTGTGAATAATATTGTACAAGTTCATCATATATGCAATTTGTCTCCTTTTTCTAACTTTTCAACTTTAAAATACTTTCAGCGCTCTTCATAATATTGATGCATTCTGCCCATATTACACTTAAATGACAAAGAAAATATATTTTTTTCGGTATCGTTTCAATTATATTTTTATAAATCACATAATAGGGTGACCAAACAATACATCTGAGTTCAAAATTGCTTCTTATATTTTTTATTTAATAACATATCTTCGTACTTAGGAATTTCTCGATAGTACCAACAGTTCTTTTATTAATTTGAAGTACCTACAAAAATAACGTTAAAATTAAAATAAAATTTACCATAGAAAATAATAAGAAAAATAAAATGTTATTATTGCTAACGTCAATGCAATATGTGTGAAATTCGATACTTAAATGCAAAAAAATAAAACAACTATTGACAGGTTTTACTGCATCTTAATCATGATCAAGACTAATATCTTCATTACAAAATTGAATGTATAGTTACTCATACATAATCAGTAAGGATAATATTTGATTACAGTCCTTTACAACAACGAACTAGAAACTTTTTTTCTGAGATATATTTATTAAGATTAATTTATTTATTTAACAAATCTTCAAGATGGACTGTTTGCAGCAATGTTCTGCATTTTCTCTGCAACTCTGGTCTTTTTAAAAATGTTTTTTTATAAAGGAATTGCTTTATTATTTACCTTGCTTATAATATACAAGGTTTATATATAAAAAGGTGGATTTTTCTGCAATTAAATTTCTTTAAATTTATCTAAACTGTTAGGATAAGGAGGGATATACTAATGTGGACCAATCGGGAACTTCTCAGCATTTGCTCATGTGGAGAGGAAACCACTTCAAACTCTTCAAGCCGGCCTGTTGGCAGTAGGCAACAGGCCTTCTGTTCCACCAGAGGAGTGTTGCAACTCTGGTCTGTTCTGTGTTGTCCTCTTTAGCTTTTTATATGACCAGCAGTTCAAGGCCTCGAATAAATCTTTAAGGTATTCTAGTGAGGGCACAATTCAACATAAAAGGGTTTGAACTAAACGATTTTAACAAATTTTTTAAACGATTATTGAAGGCATAATTTAACTTGGAATTAAAAAGTATACCACGAAATATGTGTTATTTAAAATGATTGTATTTCCTTTTTATAACAGAATGATAAGTTTTTATATTATCTCTTAAAAGGCTGTGATACAAAATTCTTTACAAGTGGTGATGTAAAATTGTATTACCACAAACAAAAGAAAGAATATTCTGAAATTCAGATATTTGAAAAAAAATAAAAAAGGCTCACTGTTAAATAATTCATTTCCTATAATTTATTGAAAATATAATATAATTTAGATAAATTGCAAATCATAAATGCACGTCAGTCATTATCAACTAGCGTGCAAATTTGCCTGCCCCCAATGACGAACGTCTTCTTTTCTTTTTGTCTATTTCACACAAACACCGGACACAGAACTGCGTCTCTATTTTCCTTGTTGTAAGTTCTATACTCGTGCTCTTTCATACACAAGAAAACAGATTTATTGTGACATTGACATCACTTTCATTCCAATAATTGAACGCTGTTATGCAGAAAACAGCCAGCCATAGAAAAGTGAAATTGAAATAATATCACCTTTGTGAAAAGAGTGAATAATCAAATCTACACAACAAATCGAAAAATGCCGTTTTGATGGTTGTACATTTTTTTTATATAAAAGCGGTCTGGCTGTTTTTAGCAGAATGTAGAATTAAGCTTACTGCCAAATAATATATTAATTATATTTCTATATATGAAATATATATTTTATTTTATTGCTTATTATGTACAAGGCTTATATTAACTGCAAAAGGTATGTTCCTTCTAATTTCTCTGAGTATAGTGTGAGGATCCGGTGGATTAATCGTCTGTGGCCTTGTTAAAAAACTTCGTGTTGGCTTTAAGAAGACAAAACTACAGAAAACTAATTCAGGAGATGTCGGACTTTTGACAGGCATCATCAAACCTTCCGTTCCGCTTTGAGCGCGTTCGGCATTTTGTGTCCAATTTTGATTTATTTCAACAATCACCTTTGCTTTTTTAACCATATATGATATTACTTCATGCGATAAGTCCTTTTGACTTATTACTGTTACGATATCTTCTAGGTCCTCATCTAGACTTCTGCATCGCGCCTTTAGCTGCATTCGCTCTAAACTGAAAATAGAAAAATGCATCAACAAATGAGGGCCATCTTGCGGTGTCTCGTCATCACATGGACAGCTTTTGATTTCTGAGAGCTTAAAACGGTGAAAATAGCTCAACAAACCTCCGTGGCCTGTAAGGATTTAAGTCAGTTCGTAGCCAACTTGCTGCGTTTTCCTGAAATCAAAGGCATGAAAGATTGTTGGAAAAAATATTTTAGTATGACACCCGATAACATCAATATTTTATTTTTATCAACATTGCTTTCTGCAAAATTACGTTAAATTATTCTTAGCATTATGAGGATAAATACTTTTTTCATTTGAATCCAGTACATTTATACAAATTTTACTTTCCAAATCCGATGTGAATAAGTTCAATTCCATTAAAATATGACTAAAATTACATCTCAAGCGAGTAAGAGAGATATATCATCAGATATATCAAGTCTTGTTTCGTATGTCACGTCGTAGCCACACAAGAGATAATTCCGATTTTTGGTTTATTTCACCTTGTTTAAATTATTTGTTTTTTTTTTACTGAACTACTTTGCTTTTAAGTTTAGTCTAAATTTCACGAGGCATAATATGCAGGTCGGAAAGTAATTAAAGTTTAGTTACATTAAACATTTAAGTATAGTTTTTATCAGAAATACCTACCGTAAATTGATTTTACGTAATTTTTATTTACATCATACATTTTGTATAATTTAATTTAGTACGTACTATTATTAGGCATATGATTAATTGGTCATATTCCTTAAATTTCTTACTTTAGTATTGAGTGAGTTTCTAGAAAACATATCTCAATTATCATTTCAATTATGCTTTAATATATATATTATTTTTCTGTTGATTTTAATGATACTCTTAATTTGTTTTTTTTAATACTACTATATTTTACTATTATTTTGTTGATTTTAATGATACCACTATTTTGTTTATTTGATTATGTGTGATTCTTAATTTGTATAATTTATATTTTAAAAATTATTTCTGATTATCTTTTTTGCATTGTATTCTTTGGAATTTGATTATTTATAACATTTACCTTTTTTTCTAGATTCTTATTCTATGTCATTTTAATTTGATCTAATTAATTTTACTATCTATTTTTATTGTTATTCATTGTGGCTTGACACGGTCATAGCCTTAAAAGCCTTAAAAAGTTCATAAATATTTAAACTAGTGTAATTTTGAATGACTAAATAAATAAATAAAATCAATAAATAAATAAATTATTTTAGTGATGTAATTTATAAGAGCGGCCATAGAAAATGTCAAAATCGTTTGATTTGAAAATATTTTTTCTGTCACTCTCCCGAAAATACCTCCTGACTGATCGTGGTTAACTAAAATCGACGTTTTTTGTCCCGTTTTCCGCATCTCAAAATTGTACCAATTTTCTTTTTTTTTAGAAACAGTATCAGAATGAATTGTCTCTGTCGGGACTTTTTAAATTTTTTAAAATCGTATTTGAATAACGTGCGTCCGAAGACGGCAGATAAAACGGAGCGCTTCCATGAGTTTTTGGATGGGCTAACTTATCAAAAAAGCTTAACAATAGATCCACATCGACTATAAATATCTGTAGCTTGTAAAAAAATCGCTGCTCTAGTACAAAATACGGAAATTCGTTTGAATGTAGAAAAGTCAGACCGCGCTTTCTCTTAAGAGGTGCCATTTTTAATACCACCCCCTTCTACATCCATACTTAAACTTCAAAGCCCATATATTTAATACTTAAAAAAAAACAAAACCATTTCATAAATTTATGTACATTTAATTACAATAATGTTATTTTTTATGTGTAATGTATTTTTTTTAGAGAGTTGTACAGATACAATTTGAACATTTAGGTTAACCTTAACTAATAAACAATATATTTACAAAAACAATTTGAAGAACAAAACATTGTTATAAAATCTATAAGCTTTCCGATGAAACTCTATCTACCTATCATAAGTGAATTCTAAATAATTGGTCATTTATATTATAATAATTCTTGTCCTCTCCTCTACTTCATCTCCCAATTCTAAAGCTTGTTCCAGAGCACATAAAGTGAAAATGACTCTTGTATTATTGATGTATTTTTTTGTTTTAATATTTTAAAAAAAAACTATGGTAAAAAATATGCGGCAAATACCTTAAACACTTTGAGTACCGGCCGAATACACATAGAATTTACCCTGTGCCCGGCCCATTTTTGTGAAATTTCATGATTTGTGAAGTGTTTCTTAAAGTGTCATATTATGAAAATACTGGGTTAAATCAATTCAAACTTCCCATTCTTATTTGAAACAATTAAATAAAATAAAAATATCTGATAGTTTTCTAACATTGGCCTTAAGGGAGAGCCACATTGCGCATTGTAATGTTCGCACATATACAGGGTCTCACTTCTTTTTTTGTGCTTTGGAGCCGTGTTAACACGTGATTATTATAACAATGCGTTGTGTCTCGGTCGCGTGTTTTCGCTTGGTTTACCAGCAGCGAAAAAATACTAACAAAAGTCAGTAGATATCAATAAAATGCGCCTTTTTAGACAGCTGGTAAACCGCGTGAAAACACAGGACCGGGACACAACGCGTGGTTATATAATCACGTGTTTACTCGGTTCCGGGATACAAAATGTTATAATACTTGAGTTATTTAATTAAAATCGTTCTATAGGGAATTCGAATCCCCCCCTTTGGTCCGGCTAGGTTAAACTGAATAAATTAAGTTTCATCGTGTCAAATTTAAAAAATATATTTTAGAAATTTCAATAATGTCCTCTGTAGGGGTGAAATGTCTTGTGTCTTCGAGGCTTTACTTCGATATAATTATCGTGTTCGTGATGATGAAAAGTTTCATGTAAAGGAACAGGAATGATCTCTACAGTAGTTCCAGATTTTTTTCCTTCGGATCTCGGATGCTCCCACATCTTCGTCAGCCCAAGGATAAACACCATTGTAGTGGCGAACAGACCCAAGATGAATCCTAAAAATGAAAAACAGTTTTAAATCTTGAAAATCACAAACACTATGTCCTCAATTTTTTTAATTGTTGACTCTTGTGAAGGAAAAGAGCTGAAATCTCGATGGAGATAGAAAACGCCGAGATAATAGCGAAAGTTACACAGTGTCCAAAGAAGTCAAGTAGACTAATATATTAGATATTGAAAAATTAATATCAATTTACTTTGCATAACAATGTTTGAGTATATCCAAATGGTTGCAGACTGGCTGGATTTCCTCCCTAGGGAGTTATTCATATTTTTATTTATTGCAACATATAGGGAAAACATTTTTGAGAAGGGAATATGGAAGTCTATATGAATAACTTCTCAAGATCCAGCCAGTCTTCAAGCATTTGGACATACTCAAACATTGTTAATTTAACTACCTGGTAAAAGAAAAAGTAAAATTGGAAAATTGTTTTCAGGCGTTGCCTAGTAGGGGATTTGGTTCAGCCGGATGGATCTCACCCGCATAATAAAGGTTTCAGCTCGTTTACTTCGCAAAAGTCAACAGATGGAAGAGTTGAGAAAATGTGGATGTTTAAACATGGGCAGAATAGTAAATGTTACACAGTGTGCAAAATAGCCACTTAAACCAGCCAATGACAGCACTTTAAATGGCTAGACTTCCATATTCCCGAATGTAACAAGAACCACGAACCTTTGATTCATGAATCCGAGACACTAGCCACAGGATCACAACTTGACTCACATATAAAAATATTATCGACGAATAAAATTTATTAACATAAATAAATTATGTAATGCATTTAAGTACCTTGATAACGTATCCTTGTGGTATAACAGTCATTTTTAAGCAAATGGTGATACAAAGTTATCCATAATTATTTTAACTATGTTAAATCATGTTGAGTATTTTTTAATATAATCTTTTTATATTTTATTTAAAATAAATAAATAAACAAAATCAACGATGACATCTATGAATCAAAGTTATAAGCGTTCCAAAAGTGGTTTGAGTCTTAATTTAATTGTGGTGAGAAAGTGTGAAATTCCGCTAGGCGTCTCTGTAATCACAAAAAGGAGTAATAGGCACTTAAAATTGATACCCATCCCAAACAATCAATTTTTTTTAAAGGAATGAATACCGAGTAAAATAATGCTGGATCAGAATCCAACAAAGTTGAGAATAAACGTGAATAAAAAAAAACTTTATTTTCAGTAAGAACGTTTTTGTCAATTTTATAAATAGTAAAGTTATCCAAACAGAGAGTTTCTCATTTAATTAATTATTTAGATATTTTCAATGAGGAAAATCAGTGTTTTTTTCAATTTATCAATAGACTATCAAAATAGGAAAAAAATCAATACTTATTTTTTCAACATTTTTTTAAGATTGTACAAATTTTTGTAGACAAGGACACAAACATCAACGGATGAAAGTATTGAAAGAATATAAATGTTCAAATATGGGCAGAATGGTGAATGTTACACTGTGTGTAATGTGCCCACTTAAACCAATCAATGACAGGTCATAAGCGTAGATGCCTAGACTTCTACATTGCCTTCTATAAAGTGTTCTTCATCTCTGTTTTAAAACGTTAATTTATTATTTTATTTTTGTAATTTTGAAATGACTTGTTTGCATAACAACTTTTTTTTTAGAGTTCTGCAGACTGGTGAGGCTTCTCGGAAACCGGAAATCTATTGTAACACTCTATCATTGGTTGATTGAAAATAACTTGTGACGTAGTTCGAAGCAGTTCATTTTTTTTATTTACATTTTCGAGAAACTTCGCCGTATAATGCGTATGCTCCCATTAAACATAAAAAAAAATAAAAAATTATCTGTCTCAAGAGAAAGAAGAAAGTCTGCTGAGAATCTGGCTTTTAGAACGTGGTTTTTCATATTGGAATTTTTTTTGGTTTTTCTTTTTAATTTGGTTAATTTTTAAATTTTATTTTTATTTTCCATGTACCTACATATTTTCTTTTTTTTTCCAAAGTTATAAGAGTTTTTATATGTTTATAGAATAAATATAAGATTAGGTAAATATACATGATGTTCTTTAAACCCTGTCACATCCGAAACCACGATGATCGGTATGAGCAAGACATATTGACACATCAAAATAATTTTTAGAACGACTAAAATCTCTAAAAAATAATATATCGAAAAAAAACAAACGGTTGCTTACTTCTTCAGGGGAAAAACGAGAGGTGGGGGGGGGGGAGTCTAAATCGCACGGCCGCGCCCCCTCGCTTCTCCCCTGCAGAAGTAAGCAACCATTAGTTTTTTTTTAATATTTCATTTTTTTTAATTTTCTTCTTTTTTCAATATGCTAATATGTCTTCTTGCCTTTACTGATCATCGTGGATGTGAAAGGGTTTAAAGAACATTCTGTTTATTAGAACTTAACTATAAGCACCTGCTGACGAACTGCATTTTATGCTACTCAGTAGGACTTGATATGTTAATTTTTGTATGCTTTTGATAAATAAACAAAAAAATAAAAAAATGTTCTAATTTTTACTGCGTGTAAGAAAACGTTTTTTTTATCGAATTTCTCTTACCAAGTTTCTAATTAGTGGACTTATGCATTATTCTTTGCCTAATCTTATTCTAATCAAATATTAAAAATATTTGTTTTTAAAATTAGGTAAGACTAAATACTAAATGAAATAACATTACATACGTAATTAAAATAATTATGTTGACTACGTCCGCATCAAGTGGTTAATCTGCTTTGCGTTGCAGATATTGTTTAGTTTATTTGCTTACTTTGCCTGAGGTGTCAGGTTCGATTCCCGGTAGGGTCGACAAAATATGTATGTTTATAGTTGTTTTCTACAGTGGTATTTTTAAGTCTCTGGACAGGATCTAAAGCGTGAGACTTATCATTTTACCTTCGTATATCAAATGATCAAGATATTCTGCTTTGGATAAATAATGCTGTACACAATGAGCTACTGGGTATAGAATAAAGAAATTATGTTAACAGGTTTGTCACATCAAACATAATTAATATTTAGATAGTTGAAAAACAATAGAGAAAAATCGTATTACATAATATCTACATAACTGAATGTTAATAAATATTTATATTTAACCACTTACCGACTTTTTAATGTCTACAGATTTCAAGACCTACCCATCTGTTCATCAGGACACTAATTAAACTAACATGCAGATCCCCTATACACCTTCACCACAGTTGTTGAACACAAATATAAATCTAACGTGCTGATTTGTAAACACACGTTTTGAGTAGGTTTTTTTTAATTATTTTATTTGTTTATTTTTCCATACATATATTATTTACATACAAATATAATTACAAAAAACACTTAAGAAAAATACATCTTTAAATTAAGCTATAACATAAATTGAAAAAAAAGACACCACAAAGACTTCAGCGTCCGAGCGTGGGCCATTCCTTTTTTAATTATTAAATAGTTTAAAGCACATATATATGATATGATATGACCATGAAAATAAAAGAAAAGAAAAATAAAAGAAAAGAAAAGAATAATTAAAGAAAAACCAAATTAACATATGCTGAAATTACGAAAATTTGATTCATTTGCAGTATGCATTTTTTTTTCTTAATAATGTGTCTATCTGCTCCTTCCATGCTAATCCAAAACCTTAAACCTACTTTAAACTGGTCCAGTGATTTAATGTTTTGTAATTTTATGGTTAGAAGATTGAGATTGAGTTTTAAATGCACCATTTTCATTTTTTTTACATATATTTATTTATAATTTTTCTTGCAAAAACTGTAGTGAAGAAAGAGACGGATAAGTCAATAAACCGGTAAACACAGAAACGTTTAGCGATATGTCACAGAATTCATGGGAGGGGTCAGGAAGGGGAGGAGCTTAATATTATAAACCTAATTTTAGTGCATGTTCGGACATGGTGGTGTTTGCATCCTCTTTAACTCTGCATGTAAGTAATTTATGTATCTAAAAAAAATACTATGTACACTACGGTGACGGTAAAGGTGATAGTGTATTATATTATTTGCATGTTGGTGTAGTAAGTGTCCCGACGAAGAGACGGGTACGTCTCGAAACCGGTAGACATAAAAATATGGTAAGTGGTTAAATACTAACATTTACTTACATACATTAAAATGTTTGACCACAAAGCTTTGAATATTATTAATTCATATTTTAAATTTACCATGCCGGAAATCGATCCCAGGACCTCAAGCGTAGTAGGAAAATACATTTATCCATATAATACTAGTTGGATTAATTTCCATTCTATTTTGCTTTTCATATTTTTTTTCAGAGATACTACTGGGTAAAAACACGCGGTAGAAAATATCGTGGGTGTACTGGCAAAAAACGTTAACTTGAAAATCAAATTAAATTTAATATCACTTTAGTTTTTAAAATAAGTAAGGTTAAGTCGTACACCGAGTAATTTGTTAAGGTTAAAAGCTTTAGATAACTTAATATTTCTCCTCCTTTCCTTTTTCCTCTTTCCTCTTTCCTCTTTTTTCCTTTTTCCCATTGAGTAATAGTTTCGATTTAAGGTAATTTATAAACAAATACGTTTATTTCTATTTTTATATATCTTTAAATTTTTAATCTTTTTTTTCTATTGAATATGTTCTGTTACTTGAATTATAAAAATAAAACTTTTATTTTATTGGTTGGTTGGAAGAAATTGCCATTTGGCAATAAGCCCGCCAATGTACAAATAATCATTATGTACAAAAAGTTAAATAAATAAATAAAAAAAAAAAAAATATTTAATTTATATAAAATTGTGAAACGGAAAAATTAAAAACATGCTCTTAAATGAGCACTTAACATCTTACTACATATAAATAAGATGTAAAAGAGTAAAATTGGAACAAAACTTAAATGCTTGAATTCTCAAAACAGGGAAGTTTTTTGCCAGTATGCCCACAATATTTATGTGTGTTATATTATAAGATTTAAAATGAATACACTGTAACCTCTTTTTACACGAGGGATACATTTAATAAATAAAAACAACATGTAAACAAAGAATTCTCAAAAAAATTCTCTGCTGGATAGTTTTTTTTTATAAAATCCATTGAAGATTAAATAAAAAAAGGAAATTCTTTACTATTTATAGGAACATTTGAGTTCGTAAGTGAAAATTCTTGATGGAAGTTCATTGTTATTTATTGCAGAAAGAGAAGACGAGTGATACTTTAATCCACAAATTTAGAATACCCAGTGACCGGTTTCACTGTGGATATTCCAAATCTGTGGATCAAAATATCACAGGTCTTTCATTTCCACAATAAATTACTATTTATGGTACCTTAATTTTTTCCACAATTCGATTCTTAGTATTGCTTACCACTAAGATGACAATATGTTTTTTATCTTAAACATATAGATGTTCTTCCACGTCTCAGAAATAAAATTTAATGTATGTAAACCACAAGTTTACGGATCAATTCATTTTCATCAAAGTGATTTTCATGTTTATGTAGTAATGGTAACACTTTTTGGTTTTTAAAGCTTTATTCTTCATCAGTTTTAAATCACGTTTCGAATTTATGAAAACCTAAACTGAATTCATAAAAAGTAATGATTCGTTTTACGATCGACAACAAAACAATTTAAATGTTTTATTTTTCCAATACTTTTTTCCGTGTCGTGGTTAAATGACACCTATCTGATTCAATAAAAAAATATACATTTTATAAAAAAAAAAAACTATTTTATTAACATATTTTAAAAGGGAAAGATAACGTTTTGGAGAAAGAAATATAAAAGTTCAGGAATTTACAGAATATTTCTCCTGTTTTTGACTTGTTTAAGCGGCCACTTTACACTTTAAATACTGTCTAACATTTATTATTTTAACATACTACAACCGAGATGAAGAACATTGTACAGAAGGTTATATAGAAATCTAGGCATCTACAGGGCTTAAAACCTATAATTGGCTGGTATAAGTGGCCATTTTACACACTGTTTAAAATTCACAATTCTGTCTCATATTTGAACATCTATATTCCTTAAATTCTTTCGTCTGTTGATTTTTTTGAAATGAAAGAGCTGAAACCTTTATTTATGCGGATGAGATTCATCTAATTGAATTATCTCACCTACGTACTAGGCAACGGCTAAAAATCTTATTTTTCAATTTCTATACGTCTTCATGGACCAGGTGGATTTATCAACAATATTTGGAGTTTGTCAAAATTTTTGTAGACAAGGACTGGATTCAACTTCCCGAGGAGCTATTAATACTAACATACTACAACAGAGATGAATAACATTCTAGATAAGGTAATATAGAAGTTTAGGCATCTACAGGGATTATGACCTGTCATAGGCTGGTTTAAGTGACCATTTACACACTGTGTAGAATTCATCATTTTGCCTATATTTGAAGATCTATGTTCTGTCTATGATCTATGATCTATTTATCATTTTTTCTATTCTATTATTAAAATGGAACAAAAAAGATTAGGAAATGAAATGTATTTATTTATTTAATTCAAATAAACGTTCGGAGGGATTTTAAAAGTATTGTGCATAGATAAAATATATAAAGTAAGAAATAAAATATGGCATTTGGTACATAAAAATAGATACATATTTATTCATATAAATAGTAAGAATATAAAGATGATATGAAAAATAAAAATTTTGTAAAACATTTCAATTATTCAATATACCGTGTAAGAAAAACTTAAAAATAAAAGTGTTGCCATACTAATACACAATTGTAGAAAATAAAATTATAAACAAATTATTATTCATATTTAAAGCATTAATTTTGTGATCAGACATTTTAACAAACGATATTAAATGTTTGTACAGAACAACTTACCAACTTTTCTGTCTACAATAAAAATACAGGAGTTAAAATTTTACATACAAATGATAAAAGTTTAAAATTAAATAATATGGACATATTTCACATTAGGAAAAATTTAAAAAACAGTGTTATAAATAATCAAACAAACTTTCAAAATGGTCCTTCAAACGATGTTCTACTGTAATGGTCACTCTTAACCTATCAAGCTCATCCCATCCTTCCATCCCCTCTTCCTTTTTTCAACTATTTCTCAAACATTAAATATTTTCATAATTTAATCAGTGCATATTTGTCCTAATCAGTGCAGGTGCTTATTGAAATGCATTTTATTTTGGTTTTATATTATTGTGAAACGACTACTGTGAAGGTGTATATAGGGTTTATTGGTGGCCTGACGAAGAGACGGGTACCTTTCAAAACCGGTATAAATGGAAAAGTCGATAAGTGGTTATTTACAAAAAAAATATAACATTTATTACTAACAAATTATTTACATTATTTGAAATATTTCCTTTTTTTTTAAGATTGAAAATTATTAAACGAAAATCTGGAAAATAACTAAATCAACTGTTTGCGCTTCGGATGTTGAGTCAGAATAAAAAAATAAACGTGCTTTATAATTCAGTTACAATAGATTTAAAATAATTCTAATACCTACTGTTTTTGTTTAATTAAAAAAGCTGGTATAATATAATTATGCATGAGGATAGCATCGAAGCTCCTACCCAGTTAGATATGACAGATGAAAACTATGGTATGTTTCGATGGGTGTTTGTTACAAGTTGAATAAACAGATTGACAATGAGAGTAACCATATGAAAGTTTTATGTTAGTAACTGTGTGAGTACTTAACTATCTGACTACATGGTGGAATCGACGGTATCAACTGACATATTTAACTACATATTGTAACTGACTGAGAGAGTTACTATTTAAATATTGTTTAGTGCAATCTTGAAGTCGTGTACTTTTTTCGTGTTTCTCAGCGATTTTATATCCGCTCATATTAGTTATTTGTTATAAGTAATTTGAATGTGTTGACAATTTATTGTTTGCATACAGGAAATGTTCGTATCGTCCTGAAGTCCCACAGTACTAGAACATAGTAACAAAAAGAGAGTGGTTCATCAGAAGGATTTGAAAATTCAAAATCAAAAAAATTATGGATGAAACACTAAATTAGACGATAATTATTGGACTGAATTGAAAAAACTAACCAATATATGTTACGGAAGACCTAAACTTTCGTGCATTTATTGTGTATGCAGGACAGGCTGGCAAAAATAAGCAAAACAAATTAAATAAAATCCTTACCTTTGACAGATATCATGGTGAGTGCCTTTAAAGCTAATGGAAGTATTAAAGCTTTGACCGTCAGTAATCCTACTATCATGGGATATATATATTTCTTATATTTTTTATATTTATGTCCATGGCCATGTTTATGCTTTTTGTATTTGCATTTGCCACCAAATATGTGACCATATTCTAGTCCGTGTTTGTGTCCATGTTTTTTATGGATTTTTTTATGCCCGTGCTTATGTAAGCCGTTGTCATGGTCTACATAAACACTTTCCAAATATTCGTTGCTATCGCCATCCCAATTTTCGTCATTTTGGAATTCCCACTGGTCACCGTCTTCTCCATCTTGATCGTATTGTTTTAATTTTTGATTACTGATGATTTCGTTTCCATCTGCAAAAAAGCGTCGATTCAAATATGAAGTACCAAGTCATTGAAATGGTCAAAAGCTTTAAATACCTGGGACATAACGGAAAATGAAAACTTTAAAAATAGCTGGGAGTGTGGCTAAGATTCACTGGCGCTGCATTCAACAATGTAATGGCTGTCTAGAGATCAATTGTTATTCTGTAAAAACTTAATACCGTCTTTATAGTGTATGCATAGTACTGTTCTTATAGTTTCTAAATTGATTTATTATTTACGTAAAACTCAGTATTTTTATCTATCATTGAGTACATTTTTATTTTTACTTTTTAACATTTTCTTTTCTTTCTTTCTTATTTCATTTACATATTAAGACCTTTAATTAATAGGTATTTTTTATTTTTTTTTAAATGTATTTTTTATTTAATTATTTTTTTTCCGGTAGATATGAATTGATATTTTTTATTTACTTTGTGTTTTTTTTTTAAATTGTGTTTTGGTTACCATTTATGAGCACCCACTAATTATGCATGTATATACATATATATTCTAATATATAAACTTTATTCAAGAAAATTGCTATTATTTAATTTTAATTATTTAATTTTTCTCAATTTTTGTACTTTAAAAACAAAATTAAACCATTTTATATAGTTTTATTGAGTTTTTTTATATTCTATCTTTTACTGAGATTATATTTTACCAAATACGTTTTATTTTTCAAAGCATCATAAACTTAATAATGTATGTTAATTATTTTATATGTTAACAAAATTTGTCTATTCTCTTTCATTTGATTCGTAATTAAAACTTATGTCTGAGCACCCGACGACAAACTATTATTTAATAGTTTATCTGGACAAAAAAACATGATTGGTACTTTGTTTTCTTTTTATAATGTATTAATATTGTAATAATATGTATTTTATTGAATTAAGACTCTTTACCAAACTGTAGATTGCATCAGGCTCTACTTTGGTGCAGCTGAATTTGTTTTACTAGTATCGAAGGGCAAGCTGTTCCTCTGTTTTGTAATACATATGGCTAAAGGACACTACAGTAAAATAAACCTAAAATATGTAACATGTTACCAAACAATATTAAGAACAGTGAGTTAAATACAGGAGTACGACGTGTGCTTAAATTAAAGATGATGATAAAGAGTTTTTTATTATAAAACTAGCCGCTTTTTTGAGATTTTGTATAGTCCTAGCTCCCATAAGAAACAATTAATCAAAAAAGTGATCAAAATCACGCTGATAGAAAATATCTTTGTTGTGTAAAAAAATCTCTGCTCCATTCTCATAATCCAGAAAGAAAATACAGAAATACGTTTGTATAAAGAAAAGTCAAAATATTGCACACATTTTAAATCAACCTTAAAAAACACATGATGACTAACCAGTAGCTCAATTACAAGTAAATATCGACGTGCTTAATAACATGCTTAGAATTTGAGCGATCACAATGAACATGCTTAAGTTATCACAGCCATAAGTCAACGCGTTTGTTATCTCTAAGTCAACGCTCGTGTCGGTTAGTTTTTGGGCTTCGTCGTAAATAAATACAGTTCACTCGAAATTGTTGTCACGTCGCTTATTAGCACGTCGATAGTTATAATTATTATTGTGGATAATTTTTAAATCCCCTCAAGGGCGCTTTACAATATCCCAACACGTCTTGCAGCTACGTAGCGCATTGGCGGTTGGGATTCAAGTTCCTCATTTTTTTGCCAACCGTATCGCCTCCGCTTGATGACAGTTGTCACCAGAGTTTGCTTCGTTAGTTCTCTTATTACTTCATTCCGCGCAAAGTCAAACTCCTGCACACCCAATATTCTTCTGAGACACCCATTCTCAAAGCTCAGTATTTTTCTGTTTTGGTCTTAGTGAGGTGCCACAATTTGCATCCATTGAGGAGAATAGGTGTTATGGAGGCATTATGTAGGCGACATTTGGTTTTTACTGAGTAAATATCCAATCTCCAGACAGCCTTCATACTGTTGAATGTGGCACCTGCTATTTCTTGCACTCCCAGTTCTTTTTGTAAGCTGCCATTTTCCGTAACATGTACTCCCGGGTATTTGAAACTCTCAACCTTCTCGATGACTTGGTTTGACAGAGTAAGGGGATTTTGGGCATCAAGGCATGAAGTGTTACACAGTACACGTTTAACATATCGTGGGATAATTACTACAACTGGGTAACGTCAAAATCACAGTTCTTTCGTTAACCATTAAAAACACATTTTTGTGTCCTCCAACATGAATGCAAAAAAAGACAAGTCGTGCGTTCAAATCATCATAATATTATAAAAGTAAATATAAAACAAATTTCGTTTTTACCTATTTTGTTCTCTACTGACCGGTTTCAGAACAACACAAGTTTTTTTTTATCAAGGTATACTTTACATTACTATTCATTAGAATTGTATCCTGTTTTACTTTTTTACGGTGATTTCTTAATATCCTCATATATTTTCTATAAATATGTAATGATTTTTTTATATTTTCTATTTTTATTTTTCTTCCTCTTCCTAATTCATTTTTATATTTGCTTCTTTTTTTTGTGTAAAATGCATTTCTGTCTTCATATTTAAAAATGCACTTCTGTTCTTTCCACTTTTATACTAATATGTAAAGATGTGATTTTTTGATATTTTTCTTTATCTTCTAAAAATCATTTATATATTTTTTGCTACTTCTTTGTAAAGTTCATGTCTGTTTTTATTTGTATATATAAATGTTAAACATGTAAAAGCCTAAAAAGCGTTTAAATGAATACATTACAGTAATACATCCGTATGTAGGCTTTACATCCATATGTAGGCTTTGTAGCCAACAAGTCTTTTTTTATGTTGGTTTAAAGATAGGAAGCCTGAAGTGAAATGGATACGATCTTTAAAACTAGACAGGAGTGGACAAAAAAAAGTTTATTTGGTTATTAATTATTTTTTCCTGATTGTGAATTCAACAATTTTTTAGTATGTCCAAATGTTTGCAGACTGGCTGGATTCCCTCCCTACGGAGTTATTTAGATCTAAATCTGTTGCAACAGATAGGCAAAATATTTTTGAGAACGGAATATGGATGCCCAGGCATTAGACATACTCAAAACATTGTTTAACTAACTAGCAAAGAAAAAGAATAAAAAATGGTTTTCAGACGTTGCCTAGTAGGTGAATTACTTAAGCTGGATGAATCTAACCCACATGATAAATGTTTCAGCTGCTTTTCTTTACAAGAGTTGAGGAAATGTGGATGTTTAAACAAAGGCAGAATGGTGAATGTTACACAGTTTGTGTAAAGTAGTCCACTTAAACCAGCCCATGTGAGCCTTGTAGCTAGGCTTCCATTCCTCTTCTCAGAAATGTTTTCCCATTGGAGCAAATTTAGATTAAAATAACTCCTTGCGGAGAAAATCCAGCCAGTCTGTAAACATTTATGTATACTCAAAACATTGTTTGACAAAACATTTCATTAAAAATTATTTAATATCTATATATGTGTTTTAATTTTTTTCTCGTGTTTTAGATTTATTTAGATAGAAAGATTATCATGAATTTAACAATTTTTTTTATTTGTTTTAACAAAGCCAAAATATATATTTTTTTAAAATATCGTATTATAATCGCTATGATTTTTTAAAGATCTACATTTCTGAAATAATTCCGCGTCTGACGTCATAGGTTCTTCGCCGTCAGTTCTCCCGATTGGTTTGTTTACGATAAATAAACCGGAAATACTTCACAGCTCTCATCTCATTGGTTGGTGCACATGAACCAGCGATGTCGTTCAAAGTGCGTTTTTATTAAAATATTTTTTATTATTTTATTCGTATATTTTCACGAAACTTTGCAGTACAATTTAATGCTCTAATTTTTACTACGCCCAAAAAAACATTTTTTTTATCCAATTTCCCGTAGTTCTGAAGTTCTTCATTCTTTGATCCACAGTTTAGTAAACTTTGATATGTTAGTCGGTTAACACGTGCGCTTTTCGCTATCTGTTCAAATGTTACTAATAATGTTTAACTACTATGTTTGTATGAGAGCGAATTATGGACTTGGAAAAGCAGAGATGAAAGTAAGTTGAATGCTGTCGAAATGCGAGCTCTCGGGCAAATGTTAGGTAAATCTATGTTCAATAGATAAACAAATGTCGAGATTCGTACATTATGTAAAGCTGAAAGCATTATCGATTAAACCAAGAAAGAATCTCTGCGAATAGATAGCAGAAAAATGGCCAAAAGTTTTATGTTGCGAATGTTGATGGATTAATAAATAGTGGAAAACTTAGAAAGATTTAGAATGACCAAAAAAATTTTATTGAATGTAAATCAACAATAGGACAGGAACACGCCAGTATTTATATATTTACTAGCTGACCCACAAACGCTGTCCTGCCCGAACGTTGGCTCGCCTGCTATTACCTTGGAAAAATACTTTTCATTGATAAGTAGGTACCTAGGTACTTGTTTATGAATAAATTTCAACACCAAAAATTATTAATATTCGACATGGAAATTAAGTAGGTACCGAGATAATTGTTTATGGTTGAATGCCAAAACATAAAATAATTCATTTTCAACTATGTAATTATTTTTGCAAATGTCAAACTCGGCTTTTTTCACCAACAAGGGTGCATTTCCATTTATGAATGCGATTTTCAAGAATGTATTTAATGTTGAGTTAATATTGTTTTAGTTTTACCAAAAATCCAGTTAAACAAAACAAATGGGAAGAAATTAAAAGGAATGTAAGGAAAGATTCTGATTGGGATACCTAAAAAGCGAATATTGTTTGTAAACATTCAAAAACAAACTTCTTTTAAACACAAAAAAACAAGATCCTTCAATTTTTTTTATTGTATGATCGTCAAATGCAACCCTGGTGGGTCAATTGAAAAAATAATAATGCTTCTATCTTGGTTTTTACAGATTCGATTGAAAATTTATAAATCTATGAACATACGGAGCGCAAAGTCCTACGTTTTGCTGAAAACCGCACGTATATCTAGGAGAGAGTTAGGAAAAGTTCTGTAACATCACACGTACAGATGAATTTTATATATAAAGATAACGTCAAGTCAACATAAAACATAAGTACTTTGGCGGACTCATTGCTAAAAGAAATATCTTCCAGTCAACTAAAATCCATATTAAAAGATAAAGAATGTGAAATTAGATAGCGAGTTTGGAAGGAGAAAAAAAGAGGAACGAAGGAAAGAAAAGGGATATAAACGTTTATTTAAAAAAAACAATAAAATTGGGAATTCTGGATACTGAGGAAATAAAGTAATGTTTCAGGTGTTTCTTGAAGGTGGCTAGAGAAGGTGCATTTTTTATATGAAGAGGTAGCTCATTTCAAAGTCTGGCTAGCACCTTGAATGAAAAAGGAATATATGAAAAATAATGTGCTATGTCGAGGAATGGAAAACGTTCTCTCCTGAGAAGAGCGAAGTTAAAAATATATTTTCTTAAACCCCTAAACATTATAACCTAAATTTTAAAGACTCGATAAATAATTATAATTTAAGCCTCTCTTCTTCAAATAAATTATCTAGAAACTAGGTCACAATACATCACATATCTTATAATGTATTTTCGATTAAGCATACCCACGCAAAGGCCATGCCTATGTGGGATTTTTTGTTTGATTTAATACAGTAATATTGAAAATGAAATGTACTTCCCGTTATGTTAGCAACATAATGAAAATAAATATTTAAAAAAATAAAATAGTATCCACTCTGATACCTACTATAATCTAATCTAATTCGTTTTCTTAGAATCTATATCCTTAGCGTAAAACATTGGACAAATGTCGACAGATTTAGTTTTTAAGTTATGTATCATACGTGTTAATTGGTAAGATTAAAAATATTAAGCGTTTTATTATTGATTGAAAAAGCATTCTCTTCGCAACATTTCATGATGAATTATAATAAAATAAAATCTTCGTTATGAGTGATACACTTTAAATGAAACAATTATAAAATCGGGAGAGCATTCTCCAAAATTATTTAGCGTTAGTTTATTTTAAGACTTGACTAAGGAGCATCCATGTTTTGAAACCGGCTGTCGTATTAAATTTATTTTGATGATTTTACACAAAATAAATATGTCAACAATATATATATATTTTTTTTCTTATTTAACTTTTTGTACATAATGTTATTTGTACATTGGCGGGCTTATTGCCAAATGGCAATTTCTTCCAACCAACCAATAAAATAAAAGTTGTATTTTTATAATTCAAGTTACAGAACATATTCGATAGAAAAAAAAAAGATTAAAAAGTTAAAAATATATAAAAATAGAAATAAACGTATTTGTTTATAAATTACCTTAAATCAAAACTATTACTCAATAGGAAAAAGGAAAAAAGAGGAAAGAGGGAAAAGGAAAGGAGGAGAGATTAAGGAAAAGAAATGAGATGTTTCTTCAGACAGATATTTTGAGTTTGTTCAAATTTTTGTAGATAAGGAATGAACTCAACTCCCTGGGGAGCGGTTAATATGAACATATTACAACAAAGATGAAATACATATTAGAGTTAGTAATATGAATTCTAGGCATCTATATGGCTTATGACCTGTCATTGGCTGGTTGAAGTGGCCGCTTTACATATCAATCCATTTGTAGCTCAATCACAAATAACTATCGACGTGCTAATAAGCGACGTGATAACAATTTCTCACCATGGTTGTTTATCGTATTCGCGGTAACAATGCAACATACGTGAACACCTAATGACAAAATATTTACGTTGCGCGACGTATAATCATGCTGAATTTCACCGGTGTAAATATGGAAAATATTCTAAAACTGCTATTTTTATTTATTAATTATTTATCACGCTATTTATTGGATTTAGCCGGCGGTTGGCGAGCCAAATGCCAAGAAAAGCAGTCGTCATAGTAATTGTAATTTAATTTTCACTTATTGGTATTAGGTACTCCTTACTTTTATGCAAATGCAGTACATTGTATTATTTTTTATAGTAAACGCCGATTTTTGCCAATAAACTGTGTTTATATATATTATTAATTAGTCTTTATAAATTGGTTATGTTTTTTATGAATATTTTTGTTTATTATGCTAATTATAATTAGCTTATTTGGTTTAATTACGTTTTTTTTTATTGTTCTTATTTTATTAATTTTTTAAAACTTTGTTAAATATATTTCATAACTTTGTTAAATATTATTATCTTAGGCATGTTTCACATTTTTGTAAAATGTTTCCCTTGGCACGGAACATCCCAGTGAGGGAACATTATTCTGCTTAAAAAAAAGAATACAAACATTGAAAAAGTATAAATAAATAAAATAAAAAAATATACGAGAAAAACAAAAAATAAACCGACACACGTGTTAACTTATAATTGCGATAACTTAAGCATGTTCATTATTGTTCATTGTGATTGCTAAAATGCTTAGCATGTTTTTAAGCATGTCGATAGTTATTTATGATTGAGCTACTGGTCCATTTAAGAAGCATAGAAATTAAAAAAAATTTTTTTTCAGGTTTAGCCTAGTATGTAGGTGAAATAATTCAATTAGATGAATCTCACCCGCATAAATAAAGGTTTCAGCTATTTAACTTCACAAACAACAAACAAGGTTTATTGGTTGGTTTAAATGGCCACTAAAAATCAACATATGAAAGAATTGACGGAATAAAGATGTTCAAATATGGGCAAAATGGTGAATGTTACTCAGTGTGTAAAGTGACCACTGAAACCAGCCAATGACAGGTCATATATATATGTTTGGATAATTTATATAGTGCCATTTTTGTGAAAATCACCTCAAGGGCGCTGTACAATAAATAAATATCCGCGCACATCTTGCAGCTACAGAGCGCATGGGCGGTTGGGATTATGATTTATAACAATTATGATATATAAAAGCAAGATAACATCACGTCTTGCAGCTACAAAGCGCATGGACAGTAAGAAGTCTAGCCCCTATTTAAATTTTTATTTTATTTTATTTGACAATAAAGTTTAGAGCTTTAGTGATATATTAAAGAACAAAATAAAAAAACAAATTTTAAAAAATAGAAGCTAGATAACAACAAGTCTTGCAGTTACTGAGTGCATGGACGGTTGAAGTTCTAGACTCCATTTACTAAATTTAGATATTTGATAGTTGATAACATTTACATAATATGATTTATATATTATGATAGCTAACATCACATAACGTCTTGCAGCTACAAAGCGCATCGGCGAGTGGAATTTAAGCAACATAAGAGTGATTAAAAAAAGTTAAAATAAAAAAAACCCTTATAATAATACAACGAGCATAGAACTGGTAAGTATGGCAATTAAGTTAACATGTAACAGCACAAAAAACTAAACAAGCCTTGTAGATGCCTAGGCTTTTATGTTACCCCCTCTTAAATGTTCTTCATCTCTGTTGTAATATGTAATTATATTCTAAAACTAAAATTTTACTAAAACTTACCACCCTTAGGTTTGTTTTTGGAAATATCCTTAACTAATAACTTCGTCACGATATTTGCACTAGTCGTATTTTTCACTGTATTGTTTCTCAAAAATACATTAACACTAAATTCGTCTTTCACTTTCAGTTTTGAATCATTGAAAAAACCCCGAAATTTTGGAAAATCAACACTGCCTGAAGGTTCGTTGTAAAGATTTTGATTGATCCACGTTACACTCATTTTAACTTTGACAAATAATTCAGACGATGAGTTTAATTGATCGGAGATACTTTCGGTGTTTGAACATGTTTGAAGTTTGAATCCGTTGTTTTGATTCTAAGTGTGTTGTTGATTGTATGGAAACTCGTTTTCAAATGTATAATGTGTCTTGTGTTAAATGGTTATATACCAAGTCTGGTTAGCTCGGGCCAAGTGGCGAATTGTTGCGTGAAATATGGTGAAGATTTATTTCAATGATTGCCATAATTGGAGGTCGTGAGTTGAAATTTTCAGACTTGCGCGGTTTACGGAGACTGAAGCTATTATTGACACCGTTGTTCGAAACTCAATGTCTCTTTGTACACGCACTGATATAAAATGCATCGCAGGGGTTACTAACTTTAAATACGTATGTACGCACTATTTTTATAACGTTTATTATAAGTATAATATATTAAACATGAATAATTTACTATACTTCCAGTTTTTTCTCAATAATTCTCATTTGGGAAGGTACATAAAAATAAAACATTTTTGTCATAATACATTATCAGTCAATACAACTCAAAACAGTAAGAAAACATAATACAGAGTATTTATAGAAATACACTTCTTATTCTTCTACTTCTTCAGCCGTATTCTCTCCACTGCTGGATAAAGGCCTCTTACAAAAGTCTCCATTCCTTCCTTTCACCCGTTTTCATCATCCACGTTTTATTGACAATAGAAGCAATGTCGTCAACCGAACACTTTTTTTCTGTGCCCATGGTCTCCATTTTATTATTCGAGGTGTCGACGTGCTATCATTTTGTTTGGCAAGTGTCCTGCTCACTCCCATTTCAATTTCTGATATCCACAACTCCGGTTCAGCGCCTTATTTCTTCATTCCTTACTTTGTCTCTTAGACATACACCAAGCATCTGCCTTTCCAAGGATCGTTGCATGCATTTTGATTTCTGACTATTTTTTTGTGTTACAGACATGGTTTCTAGTCCGTATATTGTCACCGGCAATATGCACGATTTTTATGCTTGTCTTTTTAAGCAGAAATACACTATTCAAAGATAATAAATTTATAATAATCACTATCAAAAAGATTCAAGTAATATTTTTGAATCACTACACGATGAACTATTTATTTCCGAGTTTTTTAGTTCATCCGGCAGTTTGTCAAATTGGGAAATACCATTTTTTTACACTTTTAAAGTAATAAAGGTCTATAAAATATTGTCAAGTAAAAAAAATATTTTTTTTAGTTCTGACAAAGAAATGGGTACGTCTCGAAACCAGTAGACATAAAACGTCGGTCTTAAATACACATATTTGTTAACATTCATTCAACATTTTGACCACAAAGTTAATACTTTGAACATAAATAATACATGTTTGTAAACCTACATATCGGTCTGTTATACCATAAACGCTTGAATTTTAAATCAAATATCACTGACATATTACAACAAAGGTGAAGTCTAGGCATTAACAAGGCTTAAAACCTGTCATTGGCTGGTTTAAGAGGCCACTTTACGCACTGTGTAAAATGAATTATTTTGCCAGTTTAAGAGGGTAAAATCTACTAATTTGCACACACTCAGAATATTTTTTTGCGTTGCACAGCCGCCAAAGGAAGCTTTAAAATTATTAATGCTATTTGCCACATTTTAACCATAAACATTTCAAAAATAGAACTTTTCTTCGACAAATTGTTAAAAAATAAGAAAGTCCAGCCTTCTTACAAAAATCAATATATTTTTTTGAGGCGTAGGACCTTAAGCCCTCGGTTTTTACTGTAACCTCACTTGCGACCGCTCTGAGGGTTACGACCCACAGGTTGAAAAGTACTGCACTATAATATTTTGTAGTCCCAGGACTGGAACTTTAAGACTAAAACTGATCATCTAATCTTCATGCATCAAAAAATATAAGGATACGCTGCAGTTTGTGCACCAATGCAGTGAATGTAGTGCGCTATGGATCATTAGGTCCGGTTTTTTATATTTATTTATTTTATTTATAAATCATGTAACACAAAGTATTTTAAAAGTATAATACGTTGAATTACATTCCTAGGAGTTACAACAACTCAGTTTGGGACATAAATGATATTATCATTTAGAAAATAACACATATTGAGAACAACAAAGAAACAAAGCAAATTTAGCAACTTAACTAAATATAGCACAACAATATACGCCAAAAACCTTTTCTTACACAAGCATAAAGCAAGCACAAGAATAAATATATATATAAAAAGCGCTTTTAAGAATAAATAAAAAGTAGTAAATCTACTAAGGGAGATAAGGTCGTTAACATCACATATCATGCAGATGATGCTGCCATAGTGATGATGAGAACATATCCATCTCAGTTAGTAAGCATCTGGATGCCTAAGAAATGTCGTATAGTATATCGTTTATAGAGAATACAACTGAAGGCGCGATGCAGAAGTCAAAATGAGGATTTGCACTATGTACATATGGTGATTAGTCATAAGGACTTTTCAAGAGACGTAATATTATACATGATAGATAAAGTAAAGACAGTAAAATGTATCGCTGATAGCCGGACACTAAATGCCGAACACTCTCCAAGTGGATTGAAAGGTCTGCTGACGAATGATAATAGTTTCCTTTATCCTGACGAGTTTTCTGTGGTTTCCTAGTCACTAGAGCAAATGCGGAGACGCTTCTTAAACAGCCCACAGCCGAAACATCTCACCCAATCCTTACATATTACTATTGTTACTTTAAAATTATCTTATTTTAAATTACAATATTTGAATTTGTCCAAATGTTCATAGACAAAAGACTGGATTTCACCCCCTTGGGGGTCATTAAGAGTAACAAATTACAACAGGGATGGAGAATACCTTAAATAAGGGAATATGGAAGTTAAGGCATTTACAGGGCTTATGACCTGTCATTGACTGGTTCAAGTGGCCACTTTACACACTGAGTAACATTCACCATTTTGCCTATGTTTGAGCATCCATATTTCTTCAATTCTTCCATCTGTTGATTTTATTCATTATTCATCTGTTGAATGTTACACAGTGTGTAAAATGGCCACATAAACCAGCCAACGACAGGTCATAAGCCCTGTAAATGCCTTAACTTCCATATTCCCTTATTCAAGGTATTCTCCATCCCTGTTGTAATTTGTTAATCTTATTTTAAATATTGGCTCCGGTGAAGATTTCCTCCATTTTCAATAATATTTACGCCAGTAATTATTAAAGAAATAATGTAAATCGTTGTTAAGTTGCAAGTCATAAAATAAACTTCAAGAGTTTGAAACAGAGATACGACGTTTTTATTTACGCAAAATTATATATGAAGTCCACATTTTAACACGCCCCTACTGGATTTTCTTTATAATATTAACTCTTGTGTGGCTGTGATGTCACACATAGGACACAAGACTTGAAATATCTCTCTTATTTTTTTAAAATGATAAATTCGTATTTTTTTTAATCTTCAAATTGACATGTTCACACCCAATTAGGTAAGTAAAATTTGTATAACTATGCTAAATGTTAATACAAAAAATATTTATTCTTGATACGCGAAGAATGAATGTCAACTAATTCAGCAACACATCTACACAGATACCTCATAACAAGAAAGACATAGACGCTGTGTTGTCTATAACAGATTCAACCTTCAGTCGGTTGATGTCAGTGGATGGGGGACGCACGCGCGTATAATGGGTGTCGTATTTGTGATTTTTAATTTATTTTGCTATAACAGGGCTAAATTATATGTTAATTTGCATAAATTATGGATAGAGAAGTATTAAACAGTATGACTCCTTTTTTTTCAAATGTCTGAAGTTTAAAATATTCTGTCTTTTGATAGTAGTAACACAATGTAATATCACCGCGCGCAAAGGAATTATTTACCACAATTTTTTATGAGTAAAAACATTTTTTTAGAGAAACTTTACGAAAATATCAAGTGAATTAAGAAAGTTTAGTTTTTAAATGATGTACTCTCTTTATTTTTTTAGCATATAGATTTCATAAATGCTTAATTGAATTTTTAAGATAAATTATAGGACTTAATAAAATTAATGATTTTGTATAGAATACACGTTTAAAGATTCATAGTCGCAATTAATTGTCTAAAACCGGTTAATTTCATTTAATAATATCTAATTGCCAATTGTGTTTTTGTCTCAAATCAATAATAATGGACCGAAAAATTAAAAAAAAAAGGTTTTATGGATATACTCGTACATATTTTTTAAAGTCTAACTGTTAGCCCATTTGCTTTCCATGCTTAGTGTCCTGATTTAATTCCCAATACGGACGGTATAAAATAATTATTTGAAAGGAGTTAAATGAATTTATGTCGTATTGTCTAACTCGCTCCTAAAATTTTGTGTGTAGTGTAATGTTAAGGTACAAAAGTTATAATTATATAATATATAATACTGTAAAAAGTACCTCATAGTCAATAAAAAATAATATAAGTGGGGTTGGATTTCTTAGGCAAAGTAAAGTAATTCTGTTTTAATATTAATTCATTTTTTCTCTTTTTTCCGAAAGAGTGAATTTTTTTAGGAAGAAAAGTAATTTATGACTCTTATCAACTCTTAAGCTATTTTTATGTAAAAAAATACGCTCATCGGTCACCCCGTTCCGACGTGAAAGAAACACAAACAGACCGACAAAGACACTTTCGCTTTCATAACAATAGAATCAATTTTTGTTTAGGATGATTTTTTTTGATAAATTAAAACAAGTGAAAGGAGAAACGCGAACTAATCATTTTACGCACATACTGGTTATTTCATATTATGGCAAAAAAGTCAAAGTTCACAATTATTTCGGAACATTTCCGATAACTATTAGAAAGTTTTTGATGTCAGACTGATTTATGCATATAAAATATTTCAAGCATAAAAGTAAAAACATCTATTCAAAATTATGCCTCGTTTTTTAATGGTCAACGCGTTTTTCATGCGAGAGGCCTCATATTTGATTTGTAACATGGTTGATAGATAACATAGATGTATTTAAAAACTGTTTTCAGTCCGAAATATTTCTTGGTCCTTTGATTGGCACATGAGGCGTAAGATTGATTATCTTTAATTTGTTTTACAAAAAACTATCTAATATTTTGGCGAGTACAATTGTTTGTATACTGCAATATTTCAATCTCATTTGATGAATTTATTATATAAATAAAACACGAGTGATACTTTGATCCACAAATTTGGAATATCCAGTGACCGGTTTCATCGCTTTCGCGACATCTTTGAGACTGGTATCTTTATTAAAAAGTTAAATGTATTTATACAGAACAGAGGTAAGGATACATAATTCAAAGTTATATGTAAGTAAATTAAATAAAGTTATTTTTATCTTAAGGATCATTATCAACAAATTTTCTATGGGTTAACGTTAGTTAGAATGGATATAATGCTTTTTTAATGAGTTTAAGTATTTTATTTTATTTTTGGTGTCTCATTCTTCGTGAGTGTGGTTTTGTAAATAATGATTTCTGAAAAACAAAGGGTAAAAAGTCATTAGTAAAATTATATTACAATGGGTAAAGTAATGGAGAATGCACATGTGTTATCTGTTTATTAAGTAATTCTACGTCGGGTTTATTTTTTAATCTATTAATTTCGAGAATTTCTAATTTGTCAAGTTTATGGCCTTTGGGTGCAATATGAATTATTTTTACATTATTTTTTAATTTGAAGGAATGTTTGTTTCCTATTAAATGATTGGCAAAATTTGAATTACCTTTATTATTAGACCATGATTGTATGTGATCTTTTATGCGTGTTTTGCAGGCTCTACCCGTTTGGCCTACGTAGCATGTATTCATTCATTCATTTGATGAAGCGAATAATTGATCATCTTACCTTTGTTTTCGAAAAAAATCTTCGTAATATTTTAGCGGGTTCACTATCAACCTACGGGTACTTTACTCAACCACTAACTCGACTTTAATACTCGTATCAATATCAAATTCCGTTTCCAGGCAAAATTTCCATGAAACCTTATAATAATAATATTAGGCTAATTTGTATAGCGTTATTTTTGAAAAAAATCACCTCAAAGGCGCTTTACAATTGTATACTTAAACTTACATTCGAACTCAGCTTAAATGACATACTATATATCTTATTTAAAATTGAAGGTATGATAAACTAAAGAAGTGAGTTTTTGTGTTGATCTAAACTGGCTGGTTGTTGATGATTCGTAAGTTTAAAGGCAATTGGTTCCAGGCAGAGGGGCCGGCAACGGCAAAAGCATGATCTCAGAATCTATTTATTTTTATATATTTACACTTTATATACAAATATAATTTATATAAATATAAGGGCAGGTATATTGCCTTAAATTATTTTTTTGCTACCTACTTAAACGATTCAGTTTGAAAAAATGACAAGTACATGAAAATATTGAATCTTACCATTTGATACAAAATTAAAAACAAAGATTAACAAAATAAAAATATACCAAAAATTAACACTAAACTATGAAAAGAGAAGAGGGGATGCGAATGAAAGAAGAAAGATAAAGAAACAACTCTTAAATTTAGATTGTGGCATTTTATTCTTGACTTAAATGTAAATAAAGAAGGGGCGTCTCTAACATTTGTGGATAGAATCGACAAGTTTTCCTCTGCCGGAATCCATTGCTGACTTATGAGTAGATTTTCTTTGACATGTATTTTCCCCAAAACAAAGGTTTGATAGGTATTTTGGAGCCATTTCATTAAGGTATTTAAGATGAAGAGACTTAAGTGTACTGAGTTGGGATGAATAACACTAGTCAACATGGTTTTTGTCTGACGAGTACTAATAGGTACATTAAATGCAGTTTTTTATCCAGTTTTTAAATATGTATTCAAAGTTTCTCTACCACCCACATAATTTCATAAAAGCCATGGAAAGTATTCCTGGTTTCATGCACCTCAAACAGAAGTTTCCAAAAACGGTTTCCTGAATCGGATTGTGGTCCCGTGGCTAGTGACACGGACTCACGGATCAGAGGTCCAAGGTTCGCATCTTATTTATACATATATCACTAATATCTTATTTATAATTATTATTATTTCTTAATTCTACAACATGTCAAAAATCTTTAAATTAAAAAAAAAAATGTACCACTCGTTTCAGGACCAGGCCGCGAAACGTCAGAGGAATATTTCTTATGGTAAACTATAAAAAAAAGAAAATTAGCGATATTGCGTTCTATATTCTCTGCCTACCCCATGGAGAAAGGACGTGATTATTTATTTGTTTATGTGTTTCAAAAAAAGGACAATTCTAAATCTCTTATATGAGAATTAATTTTATATGAATAATTACTGTCGGTACATATTTGGACGTTTGTGAGTAGTTTCGGCCATATTGAAGTAATGAATTTTAAAACATTACTCCTGGGGATCAGTTTTGCGTAGAGCTGTCGTGTAAAATTTCTTTATAAACTTAAAAATAATAATTATGAGAGCAAGTAAGTTATTTTTAAAAATATTTTAGTTGTTTGGTTTAAATGCTGTTTTTTTTAAATTTATTTTTGTTAATATATTGTATCGAAAAAATAACAACTTTTTTATTTCGCAATTCCCTGATGGTATAAATTCGTACCGCTATTTTCTTGTAGCATAAAAGATACGTAAGAGTTTTTAAGTTATAAATAACATACAAAAAATACATATTCAAAAGCTATGTTCTATATTTAGAAATCAAAGGGTAAAATGATATTATACGTCTACTCTCGATTCGAACCCCGCACCTTAAGTATCGTGGGCAAGTGTGTCAACCACTACACAACGAGGTGGAGGTTTCTTCACTCAATTTCCTTTTTCAGGATTTAAGCCTGAGAGGATCGATCAAGTTGAAAACGCTCGTCCAGGATTCTCGTTCTATTTCACACACATAACTGTATCCTTTATCAAAAAAATATCTCTGTTTTTAGAAACGGGATGTTTTTTATTTTCCATCATCATGTTTTTTTCAGCAATATTTGATTAACAAATTGCAGCAGGGATGAAGAATACCCTTAAGAAGGTAATTAGAAAGTCTAAGCATTAACAGGGCTTATGACCTGTCATTGGCTAGTTAAAGTGGTCACTTTACACACTGTGTAACATTCACCGTTTAATCTATGTTTGGTTATTCGTATTTCTTCGATTCTTCCATTTGTTGATTTAAGTGAAGTTAAAGAGCTGAAACTTTTATTGTTGCGAAGAGATTTATCTGACTGAATTACTTCACATACTAGGCAATGCCTGAAAACAATTTTCCAATTTTTATCAATAAATAGAAGAATTAAAAAAATATGAATGTTCAAACATAGGCAAAATGCTGAATGTTACACAGTGTGTAAAGTGGCTACTTAAAGCAGCCAATGACAGGTCATGAGCCCTGTAAATGCCTAGACTTATATATTACCTTCTTTAAGGTATTCTCCATCCCTGTTGTAATTTGTTGTAATATTAATAAAAAAGTGCTATATACACATACCATACTTAAATTGTAATAATTTTTATTTAATAAAATAACATATTATTTATTTGTTTATTTATATTGTTCATTAACGCCCAAAAGGCATTTACAAAAAATAAAAATGAATTACATGCTAACATACTAAATAATAAACAGAATATACAGAAAAAATATGTGAAATTAGTTAGAAAAAATACGATAAAAAGTTTTACAAAGTAAAACAAAAAAAAACAATAATAACAAAGGTTTGCAAGAAAAAACAGTAAGCATATAAACAAAAAATGCAAAGATATAACCTTATGAAATAAATTATGTAAGGCAAACAATAAATAAAGTGTTACGGTAAGCAAGAAAGACATTTTTAAGTTAAATTAATAAACAAGCAAGCGTATATTATCACGAAAAAATAAGAAATAAAAATACGTATCTATGAAATGCGTATTTGCCAATACTACAGTGCAATTTGATATAATGGTAAAAAATAAAAAAACAAGTATAAGGGAATAAAAATAAACAAGTAAGTATTTTTTTTAATTTATGAAATTGAATTGTCAATAATGGTTTTACGAGCAGCTACAAATAAACTTGATTATGTACAATGTAACTACTTTCCCAAATATAATTCTACATATGTAGGTGCGTTTAACTGTAAACAACATATTTCAATAATAAATTATTAAATGGCAACATTATTTGTGCGTGACATTATTTGAAAAAACCCGTTTAACCATGTTTGTATTGTTTTGTAGTCGTTGTAATAATATATGATTTTCCTTTATAGTTATTCGCCATACAATAAATGTGTGTGTGTAACGATGATTTCATATTAAAAGCCTATGATTTATAATGCCCAAATAAATATCAGCTTGTTTTCTATTTTAAAATAATCTCTAATAAAACTCAACAATATTCTGAATTCGTTTAATGCCTTGTAGACAAGGTCAGAATATTCCCCCTAGGGATAGGAATAGGATAGGAATAAACGATGTCATTTGTCAATAGCCGAGTTACTCTTTCAAAGTTTCCAATTTCATAGATCGCGAATTCAATTCTACTATTTTCACTTTTCAACTGTGATTTTATTTAATTTTTTCACTATTTTTTAATCAATCTCTTTATACGTCTTCTAACAGTAGAACTGACATTGACTTAATATGCATTTTAAAAATACTTAATGCTAGAGGGGATGTCGCATCTCTGTTGCAATATTTTTTTTTCATTTTCCCAACCAGATCACCAGAAGTTTAAATCTGCTGTTTATCATACCTTCTAAGAGCAACATTTGTTTACGCCCTTTATGACCAGTATGTGTAGATAAGTCAATTCATCATACTAGTTAGAAATGTTTGGAAAAGATCTTCCGGCTTTTTGTAGATCTTTTTGTCACTAAAACAGTGTAGGATGAAGATGGATTAGCATAGTTTAGTTCGAAGTTGATCGTGATTATGATTATATTGTATCTCTTCAATCTGTGCCTCATGTCTGAGGATGGTGATTACGCCTGACTCCAGGCATGGGTCGTCTGTGGACAGTCTTCCTCCATCTGGAACGGTCTTGTGCTCTTCTAAAGGCATTCGTCCGTTATGATTCTGATAACTCAGTGACTGTGCCGCTCCATCTTGTCGGTTGACGTCCACGCGACTTTGTCCCTTCGACACTTCCCAGGAGAACAGTTTTATTCAAACTATCAGAGTCTCCCCTGGAAATATGCCCAAAGAACTGCAGGATTCTTTTCTCGTACATGAATATCAGTCTTTCTCCTATGTCTATAAATTGTATACTATTATTTTATTGCCCTTGTTTGTCTTAGCTACATAGTTTTATATTCTTTTTGTTCAGTTTCTAAGACACACGTTTTTTCATGTAGATGTTTTAATTAGTTTAGGCCGTTTATGTATATAACGAATAAATAAATGTGTTGGAGAAATTATATAGAAAGCCATTGTTGGATTTTATTATTCATCCTCAAGACCATATCGTAAACACGAATGGTAGCAAAAACTGTATTTAATTGTATCACATTTAGCCGATGTCCATTTCAGTAATTTTATAAATCAACAGATTAAAAATTTGCCAAAATTTGGATTTTTAACATAAGCAAAATGGTACTTATTGTTTATAGTACTCATTTCCTTTCATTTCAAGGGACCTCAAATATTGTATGTGAACGTACTAATTACTATACTAAGTGGCTGACTTATCCACAACCGATTTCTCCTTTCAGGATTTTTACCGGAGAGTAGCCATCGAGTCAAAAACGCTTGACCAGAATTCTGGTTCTATTTTATACAGTTAACAGTATTCGCCACCAATTGTAAAAACAGGTGAAACAATGTATACTCAACACAAGGCCTCATAGAGTAAGGGATTATTAATTATTTTTTTCGAACATATATTTTGTATGAACAAATAAATAAAAAATAATAATTTAAAAAATCATTACAAAACAATTGTTTGATTTATTTTAATACATATCTCCACAAGAAAAATCAGTTTATTTAGGGTGCCAAATACATATAGCCATGGTTGCATACATTTTTTTTCTCAGTACAAATTTTGGCCCGTAATTTTTTTTATTAGCTGGAAGTTATTACTTTTAGCAATAAGCCCCTCAAAGTGCACTTGTTCTAGTACTTGAAGTTTGAAATAAATAAATAATAATAATAACACTTGTTTTAAAATACAATAGTTTTGCACTGATTGTGACCGTGGTCAGCGATATGACATCGTTAACTAATGATACTTGGTTTTTCATAGAATATCAAGAGAACCCTTCAACTGGAACCAAATAATTGAGAGGTCATTATTAGGTTTTATTGCCCGTGACTAATAAGAAGGCGTACCTCAAACAAATTTTTATTATTATGCTATAATAAAGTATTACACGAAAAGTTAAATTTTGAATTTAGCCGATTATAAGTTCAGTTTTTTGTTGTAAATAACTCACTATTAGAAAATGGAAGTCAAGTTGTCGTAGACCAAGTCTGGGAGGACCTCTGATTTGCGAGTCCGCGATACTACATATAAAATTCTAAGTTTTTTTATACACGTATCTAAACCCTTTAAAAATGATCTAACAATAAAAAATCTTTATTATAGCTATGTAAGGACCCATCTTGAATTTGCGTCTATCATTTGGAATCCACAATACATTACTTATACTGACAGGCTGGAGAAAGTACAACACAAATTTTTAAAACATTTGAATTTCCGATGCTCTCTTATATTTACAAATTGTGACTTATCTGCACGTTTTCACAAACTTATTAACCTCGAAAAAAGGAGAACATTAATGGATCTCACTTTCCTCTACAAAATTATTAAGTCCAACTGATTCTTCCCAGCTCCTAAATAAAATTCAAATTAACTGTCCATCACGTGCCCTACGAAATCACCCAACCTTTCGAATACCTAGCGTCAATACGAACTATAGTCAGAATTCGTTTTTACCTAGATCGTGTTCCACTTTTAACAGCTTTTTTAACCATATAGATATCTATCATACAGGATTACAATTATTAAAAAATAGTATATTGAAAGCTTTTGAATAAAACTCCCGTTGATCCATTTTTCTCTTACATTACTTCACATTACATACATTAATATTGTTAATTTTATTCTAATTTTTCTACTGAAATTTGTATTACTGTGAAAATCGCTTTACTGAAATTTCATCAACTACCTTTGCTTTAAAATCTTCTCCTTAATTTGTTTTTTCAAATTTTAAATGTTACTTGCTATACCTGTTATTGCTTCTTTTTTTTCTGCTGCATTGACATGTTTTTATACTTTTAAACTACTTTTAATTATTTTTATTGTATATGTATATAAAATCAATAAATTGAAGATGTTTTTTAAATTGACATAAATTAATTTTATTATTTAAAGATTCTTCTCATCGTTTCTTTGAATCCCTTAAAATATGTATGTGTATATTTAGGTTTTTCTTTTTAAAAAAATGTTATTTTTTTATTTCATTTTTACATCTAAGCATGTTTTTCATTCTTTATTTTAATTCTTACTTTTAATAACTTTTACATTTTTTTTTCATTTTTTTATTTTAATTTTAATTTTTAAACAACTTTTTTTTAGGTATATTTTCCTTATTTTTTTTGTACTTTAATAAATAACTTGACATATAATTACTTTATAATATGGAAACTTTACTGGTTTATTAGAGTTAAGTATAACTGTGTAAAATATAAAACTATGTAACTGAACTGTATGTTTCGTAAATATTTTTTTTATTTTTTTTTAAACTTGCTACGAGAACATAATCCAGTTCAAGAGCGGTTAGTATCGGTATTAAAAAAACAAATACAATCATCACTATTACCATTTTTCAATTCCAGTGATAGGTAACCTACGTCAGGGTATCAGAGGTGACACGCCTAGACATTTTGGTCGACACGCATCGTTTACGAGGATCTACCTTAAAAGAGCTCTTCTTTTTTATACCACATTTTATCGGCCCTGCGGGCCTCAATTTATTGGCCCTGCGGTACTCAGTTTATCGGTATTTCGGGCCTCGGTTCATTAGGATTTCAGGCACCGCGAAATATAGTCCCTTTAGGCCTAACTATTTTTTTTTTGTTGTTCACAGCAATCTAAATGTAATTAAATATAGAATCTGTCTCTTAGAATAATTCTACCAAAATTTAACAACAATGTTTTGAGTTTGTTCAAACTTTTGTAGACAAAAACTGGATTCAGACCCCGAGGTAGTTGTTTATGTCAACATATTACAACAGAGATAGAGAACATTTAAGAGACGTATTCAGGCGTTGCCTAGTATGTGAGTGAAATAATTAAATCAGATGAATTTAAAATACATCAATAAAGGTTTCAGCTCTTTAACTACACAAACACCAAGAGATGGAATAATTGAAGAAATATAAATGTTTACATATCGGCAGAATGGCGAATGTTACACAGTGTGTAAAGTGGCCACTTAAACCGGCCAATGAGTCATAAGCCCTGTAGATGCCTGGGGTTCTATATTCTATTCTCTAAAATATCCTCCATCTCTGTTGTAATATGTTAAAATTTACTAACCTGCTTTTCTTCCATTCTTTTACTAGCTTATTATATAAGTACTTGATATTTTTGTCTTTTTTCATAATTTATTTTTGTATTATATATTTAGTAGTCACTGTAATTTGGCAAATTATTTTATAATTTTAATTGTTTCTCCATAAACCATATCTCAATAATCATTTCAATCATGCTTTTGTATTATTTTCTATCGATTTCCATGATTATTTTATTTTGATCACATGATTATGTATTTAACTAAATTTATAAATTTTAAATAATTATTGATTGATTTGGTGTTTATTTTATAGAACTCTATATTTAAACTTATAATATTAGAAATCAAACACTGATTTGAGTCTACTGAACACTTCATTTTATTTATACAAATATAAAAATAAAAACTTCGTGACAATTGTTTCGCCTTGTTAGGACATTTTCCATTCGTTTGAAAATGCCCTAACAAGGCGAAACAATTGTCACGAAGTTTTTATTTTTATATTTGTAAAAATAAAATAAAGTGTTCAGTTCTCTCAAATCAGTGTTTGATTTCTAATATTATAAGTTTTAATATTTATATCTGAATATTTCTTTATGTCATCTTCTTTGGAATATTATTATTTATTATTTAAAAAAAAAAAAAAAATTAAAAAAAAAAAATTTCATTTATTTAACTACTTTTTTTTTGTTAATTATTCTAGCTTAACACGGAAACATCCTAAGTCGTAATAAGTTTATGAATATGTAAACGAGTGTAATTTTGAAAAAAAATGAATAAATGAAAAAAATACGTCAAAAATCACATAACATTTATAAATAAAATACATTAAATTATTTCCCATAAAGTTTGATTAGTAAACAGTTATCATTGTTTTTTTTTTAAAAGGAATAACCGGCTAAGCCTCTATTTTAAAGGCTAGTTGAAGGTCGAAAAGAAAGGATATGAAACGAATTTATGAATAATACACCACAACACCCAGACCAATTGAGAAATAATCTTTCATAGTTTTTTCTCCCAACTGGCGGAAATCAAACCCGCGACGCCCGTTTCACAGTTGACCGTCTAACCAACTGCGCCACGGACTTTGTAATTTAAAATAAAAGTGGCGAATTACTTCACAGAACACCCAGGCTTGAGAAAAATCACATTTATTTTTTGCGTTTTCACCGGGAATCGAACCCGGAACCTTCCGTATGTCAGTCATGGGTCTTGACCACTACACCGCGGAAGCCGCCTTATGAAAAAAAATTTTTTTTTTAACTACTCTCCTAAATATTTCGTTTTCCTGGATGCTGTCCTGATGCTATTTAAAATTTAGGAATAATCGGATATATTATGTGGTCCTTATACATTTGGAGTAAACAAACATATTCATGTCTATGTATTTTATTATATGACGTATAATGCAGTCTGTAGTACTAACTATGCACAGCACTCTTTCTTCTATCGTTCTTAATCAAACTAAAATGCTTTTTTTTATCTATTGATATATTCAACATGTCCCTAAATTTATTTAAAAATAAACTAAAACTCATTCTTTTTTACTGCGATACGCTCCCACTTGTTACTTAATGATGCTTACGCTTACACACATGAACACTTACTCCCACAAAAATACACACCTCTACACACCTTATCATACAAATACACACAAACACACCCTTTTGCTGTACCACAATTTAATATTTATGATTTTTATTTAGAAACTTTGCTGGTCTGTCTTAACCGTATCTTTTTTATGTTATTATATCGTTGTCAACTGTTTGTCGCTGTAAAATAAATAAATACGAAAAATGTACTAAAGAATTAAAAAAAAGAACACTCGTACGTTTATCGACAAATAAAATCCTTGGCATATATTAATTTGTATGTGATTCATATGGATTTGTAGAAGTAATGATGTAAAAAAAATAACAGTGCACAATAATTCAAAGAAAACAAATAAAAAAATTACCTTCAGACATTCATTAATTAAATTAATTAATATTCTTTTTTCGTATTTTTGCATTATTTTTTACTCAATAAAACACTTATTAATTTACAAAATTCTTTCTTTTATTTATAAATATATTTAACATTTAACAACAGGTACATATGAAAATAAAAACAATTGTAAAACATGTCATGAGCTTAAAATAATATTTACAAATTTAAAAGCATTCATTTATGGTTTTAAAATGGTTGACAACTGAAGACCTAATGGCAAGATCACGCTTTCAAAATATTTATTTTGTAATATTATTGTTCTTTTCATAAGAAACTGATTAGATTTTAAAACTGTAGTATGTATAACGTATTGATCACAAAGGCATCGAGATTTTCCTGCTATGTTGAGCTTTTAATTAATTTTCGTTGGATACAGAGTGCATAAATTAGTTCAAAATAAATTAAGTTTTGTCAAAAATGTTATTAGGTATTTTTTTTTAAATTTATTTATTTGTCAACATTACAATACATTTTTCAGTAATAAACATTAAAAATTAAATGATTTAAATCCTACAAAAACATTTATTGCGACTTGTTTGTGAATATGGTCTAAACTATAAAAAAATACAATGAATTGGACCAATACTTAAAGTAATGCTTCGTAGTCTCCCCACTTTCTCTCCCTCAGGAGAGACATGTCTCAACATTGTTTCAATGTATTAAGGTACTGGACATTAGACAATTTTTTTAAAAAGAGTCACGGACACATTTCTGGTCAGCGGTTTCAAAAAGAGATCCCAGCAGAATTCTCGTACGAGGTTTTCCTGTAATTTCAATAATTGAATATCAAAACATGTACGACTTTTGCGCAAAAAAATGTCTCTTTTGTCCTCAAGGGTGTTCAACATCCTGGATGAACATATTAAGTTGTTCAAAACGAAAGCCTGTTACAGGAAGATTTTAAAAACCACAGATACGCTGTTCTGTGGCTAGTGTTTGTATGAATCAGATTTAGTCGGTTACTGACAGTGATGGGGGACGCACGCATGTAAGATGATTGGCGTATTTAGGATTTCTCTCTAATTAATAATGCTCTATAATTTTTGTTTATTTTTATAAATTATGCAAAATATTTTTTTAAACTGTGTCTATTTTTTTTTTAACGTGGAGTTAAGAGAAGTTTTAAAATTATTACTATTAAATTGATGTAATACGATGCAAAGCCTCAGTAATTTTCGGACTGGCCCAATTTTAAGTTCTTTCCATGAGATTTTCAACTATTCAGTAAGCAAATAAATAAATAAATAATCGTCTCATACTTAAATTAATCATAAAAAATACTTTCATAACACTCATTTCATTCTCTCATTTCAATTGAAAGAATGAAATGACTCATTTCAATTGAAAAGACGTTTCGACAATCTCCAATCAAATTTTTGGTATGTAGCTTATTCCCAGAACTTAAATTTCAAAATAATCAAAGTGGTGAAACATTTGTTTAACCACCTCCCAACTTTTCTGTCTACAAGTTTCAAGACGTACCCGTCTCTTCATTAGGACACTAATTACACTCAAATGCCCATTCCGGTATTAAACGTCAACATAATTGTTGCATAAAAATACATTGATAGCTATATTCATAGCCCATTACACAAATTCATACCTCTCCCGTTGAAACTATCCTGTTTTTCAAACTATTGTTCCCATAAGATTTTACATTTTAAAATTAAAATCAGTAGCATAATCACAAATAACTATCGACGTGCTAATAAGCGACGTGATAACAATTTCTCACTATGGTTGTGTATCGTATTCGCGATCACAGAGGAACATCCATGAACATCTAATATTAAATGTCAAAATATTTACGTTTCGCAAAGTATAATCCTGCTGCGCAATCACATATTTAATTTTTACCGGTGTAAATATAACGAAAATTTAAAAACGGCTATTTTGATTTATTTATCATGCTTTTCATTGCATTTAGCCAACGGTTGGCAACCCAAATGCCAAGAAAAGCAGTCGCCAAAGTAATTATAATTTTCTTTTCACTTTTTTGTGTAAGATACTTTTGACTATTCTGCAAATGCAATATATTGAATTATTTTTTATAGTAAACTCTATTTTTTCGCCAGTGAACTGTTTATTTACGAGGAAAACAAAATCAAACCGAAACGAGCGTTGACTTATGACTGCGATAACTTAAGCACGTTCATTATTGTTCATTGTGATTGCTCAAATCCTTAGCATGTTTTTAAGCACGTCGATAGTTATTTATGCTTGAGCTACAAGGCACGTTCGTGTAAGTTTCCAATTCTTCTAACCTTCTAATCACCGGTTTTTTCATTTTTGTAAATATAATTAGTGCCCTGATAGGTACGTACTAAACATTTTATTAAATGTTCGATAACAAAGGAAATTTACTTTACGGAAAGGTTTACTTGCCAACTAAATAAAATCAAATGTGCTTTTTTAATTTGTTGCAACAGAGAGGGAAACATTTTGTCTAGACACTTACAGGGCTTATGAGCTGTCATTGGCCGGTTTAAATAGCTACTTTACTCACTGTGTGGCATTCAACATTATGCGAATGATTAAACATTCGCATTTCCTTTACTCTTCCACCTGTTGACTTTAGTAAAGTAAAGGAGCTGAAACCTTTATCATTTGGGAAAGATTCACCCGGTTGAACCAATTTACCCACTAGGCAACGCCTGAAAACAATTTTCCAATTTTTGTACTTCTTATACAAGTTCGTTCAATATTTCTAAATTATTTAAATGAAACACACTATAAGGACACTAATCAATTCTGTATTACCCAAAATCAGGTTGGTATTTTCATGGAGCTAAACTTATACTGGAATTAAAAAAATATTTACAATAATAACTAAGAGCAAAAAAAAGTTTTTTTTCCCTGTTATAAATACTTAAATTAAAAAATAAGTTTCACAATAAGTAAAATCGCTGATGCCATTTTATTATTATTGGGAATATATATGAATAAACAAACAGCAAGACTTTTAATAAGAAAAAAAATAATTAACCCATAAATTGTAAGAAGAGTGTGAAATTTAGCAGGCCAAAATGCAGTACCCTGAGGTATGCCAAAATATTTTTTTCATTGAATTTGAGATTAACTTTTTTGTTTAGTCATACATTGTTGTTTTTGTTTTTTTTTTACTTTTCGAAAAATGTTTGCAATTTCAATACATAATTTTAAGGTTTATTTTAACGTCAATTGTCTCAGATACAAACCCTACAGAATTTTTTCGCATGTTGGTTGGAAATGTGGGATCAACAATTAGTATTCAGATGTTAATCTTAACATATAAGTAAAAATTCAAACCCCTGTTTATTTGCGTTTCAATAGAATTGTAAAACATTTAAACATGTATTTAAATCAGTGAAGAACTTTGATGGAAAACAAAAAGCAATTTGTAATAGAGTATGAATCAAATATCAGACTTCTGATCTGAAGTCTGCAACACTACAATAGAGCACAACCTAATTCGACTTCTATTGCAATAAACGTTTTTTTCTGAGTTTATTTTTTATTCGTTAGTGCTATAACTGTAGCAAAAAGAGCAAAAAAGAATCCAGCTAGTCCAGTTGATCCTACGAGCAAAACTAAAGTCCCCATCAAAACAGGTACCAGGGTAAAGAATTTGAGTTTATAGGCTAGAAGAAGAGGCAGCATGTATTTCTTCAATTTCTTCTTAACGTGGCCTTTCTTTCTTCCGTCTTTTGCAAATTCGTCTGAAGCCTCTTCCAGCATCTTCATGTAAGCTGGAAGAATTGGCTCGAGGGATGTTGATGAAGAAGAGTTATCTGGAAGACAACATTATTAAAATAACTATGATATCCTATTCGTTAATTAAAAATTTGTTATTTTATTTAAATATTGGTATTAATTTGATTGTGTTATTTGAAGAATCACGGATACTTTAGATGTTTTCTGTAATGAAGTCAAATAACAGGTTTTACTTTGAATACTTTCTCATTAAACTGATGGGTGTGTATTTTTGTTAGAGCAAGTGGCCACCTTTGACTTCAATAAATATTGCTCACTGACATCTAGCAATGCAAATTACTTTTAAAAATAATTACTTTTATATCTTTAGGGATTTTAAGATAGTTCTAATGAATGATTTTTATGCTTTTTATGCTGCTGGGTTAAACTATGTCTCGGTACAACCACCCTAAACAATTATACTGTCCGTTATGAGAGGATTTGCTTAGTTAACTTTATTACCTAGGCATTCACAGGACTTACAACCAGTCTTTGACTGTTTCAAAATTACACTCTGCGTAACGTTCGCCATTCTGCTTATGTTTAATCGTCAACATTTTTCAATTCTTCCAAATGTGGATTTTTTAATTTAGACCAATACAAAACATTGTTGGGACGATAGTAAACAGTTGAGATTTGACCAGCAATTAAATCTGGAATCCCTACAAAAAAGCTGGTGCTAATGCCATTGTTCCCGATATTACAGTTATAATTACTGTCTGGGTTAGTGATACAAAATATATATTTTTTTATATAAGGCAGTTAAGGAACTAAAAGTTACTAAAATTTTTTTTTTTTTTTGTGTACCTTCTGAATACATATTGTACGTTACAACACTATAATTAAGTAGAAAGATAGCTAAACTTGATGTATCACATTTATTAGGCAGATTTAGTTATTTATATCACTGTATTCATTTCAATGAGATCAATAATCTGGCAAAATATGGTATGTCTTAGTTAAATACTCGCTATGTCACTTTATAATATGTCTATTTTTCTATTTCCAAAGATTGCAAATTGAGATATGTCACTAAACAACTAACTTGACATGTCAATAGACGTAATACATTATTATTTGGAAACGGAGTAATGGTTGAATATTTATGACACGTTCAACACATCTTATTTTGCCGATATTGTTTTTAATGTCAAAATATGATACGTCAATTATGTATTTAATGTTTTGCCGTAATTGTTTTTGATGGCAATATATGATATGTCCAACATACGAGATATTGTTTTGTCAACCATTACTCTATGTCTAAAGATGGTATGTCATTGTCTGTTAAAAGATAGCTAAATATGTTACGTCAAGCCTATCTTGTTTTTACGTCTTTATTCTAGATAACTAAATTTGGTATGTCAGGGAATTCCGGAAAAAAATAACTTTTTCAGCATTTTGTGTCAACACGCAATGGTGAAAAAAAAACCCAGAGGAAAAAATGTTCGATGCATCTACTGACACTAGGAAAAGGTTTGTGAGTTAAAATTTTCACTTTTCAAAGCCTATCAGACTTTGATATGGCTTTCTTTCAATATCTAAAAAAAGTGACATTTATCATACTTGGCCATCTTTCCACTAAATTTTTACACAGTGAATTTTGTCTCGGGTTCAATTCTTGATATTTATTTTAAACAATGTTTTAAAACTAGAATATTATGCATACAGTTCATATACATAGAAGAGCGGACATATTGCCATAAATCAATTTCTTCCGATGTATCTACCGAAATCGTTGAATTTGAGAAAACACGTAGTATGCGAGCATATTATATTGTAGGTGTATTAGAATATAACCCAAAGATTTTTTTTTTTTTTTAACAAAATAAACTAAATATCTACAAAATACTATGAGAAAAGGAGGGGGTAAAAGTGGTAAGAAAGTAGGGAGGAGTATGGATAACTCAAGTATTCAGATCGTAATATTTCAGTCGTGCTTTAAATGTGAATAATGAAGTGGGGGGCGTCTCTGATTTAAGTTGGTAGATTTTTATCGAGCAGCTACTACTGTGAAAGAGAAAGTGAAAAAAATAGAGCGGCGAATGGATTTTGAAAGGGTTCTTTCGTTACAAGAATGAATATATAGCCTATGAATTATTCCAAATATTGTGAAAAGGTGATAAAATGCTAATGTTTCTTCTATAGCTGATACTGAGCCAGGGTAGTTGAGTGAGGTATTTGGTAACGTGTTCAAATTCGCGACAATTTAAGATATAACCTATACAAAACCTTCAGCAATTGTTCCAACTTATCAAGAAGTTCAGAATAAGCATCTGGGTAACATACATCTGCATAATCGAGGAGTGAAAGAAGTATGCTCTGGACAATGCTTGTTCAGCATTGATTAGAAAGAAATTCTGTAATCTTTTATGTGAGTGCAAACTGCTTTAAAGTTTGAGACTAACTCCATCCACTGAATCGTGCCACCCAAAATACTTATGTATGATAAAATCAAAGAATTTTTTTTTCTTTAAGTCATAAATGGAATATTCGTGTCATTTATTTTGAAAAGAGAGAGTGTGAAAAATCCACTTTAGAATGCATTTTTGTACCACCAACAGGATTTATGAGACGTCCAATTTTTTTTTTCTATGAAGAGCTATGCTCGAGTGACATTACTTAATGTGCCCTTCGGGTTGAAAATGGCTCAAACAGGGGAGGTTTAGGTTGTTGGAAAGGGAAAATAAAAGTGGACAAAGAACCCTCCCTTGTCACACACCTGCGGTAAGATCAATCCAATTAAAAAGAATATCTGACATTTTAACGCTTTGCCGATAGTTCCCTTTCTGTCAGCAATTTGGCATCCATGCTAGGTGGTAGTTTTATTTTTTTTATTGTTGACGTACGGAAAATGCATAATTTATCTTATGCACTGTATTTATGACGATAATGGGTCAGGCGAAAGTGGATATTGGTTTTCGGGTGAGTCTCATATATTTGTTTGACATATTTACAAATTCAATATATTGTTTAAGGTGCAACTGTCCATAAAACTCATGGTGCTTACAATAATTTGTTGAATTGGTATATGGATTTTCTTGATACGGTATTTGATATTCAAATTTATTGATTTCTTGAATGGATGTTTCAAAGTAGATGAGGTGGAAAATTCAAAAACAACATTTGATAAAAGAGTGAATAAAAATACAAGTGTTTTAAATGTGTTTATTGTACATGTTAAAAATATTAAGTAGGTACCTATTAAATAAATCTAATTTATTATGACACTTAAGAAATAAGTTATTATAATACGAAAATAAATACACGATGGTGAATGTATAAAAAAACAAAATTACATGATTAAAACTAAAAATAAATATTAAAAATTAAAATAACAACATAAGGGTAAATTATTTAACAATTCACGGGCCTTACTTATTTACCGGGTATAAAATTACTTTAATAAGGTAAGAGAATCATCCTTATTCTACTATTACAATAAGGATGTTATTGCTATCCGTATTCTACCCTATGCCTAGGCATAACTTTATACCAAGTTTATAAGTAAGGCCCTTTCTAAAACTATTTAAAATAGATATTTCAACCCGTAGCTTGAGGATCTTTTCATATAAAATACATATTAATTATATTGTTTATTTACAGGTAGAAAATGTTATGTAATTTAATTTTGAGGTAATTGATTAACATCTTTCAAGAAACAATATTTAAGTAATGACCAAAACATTAAAAATATTACAATACACATGTGCAGTTTTGTGAGCAAAAATATTTAAAATATTTTTGAATATTTAATTATTAAAAAGGAAAAAAAGTGTTGGTAGAAGTAAATAAAGTCATTTTTTTATGGTATTTAAAAATAGATTTAAAATCTCATCAAATAATATGTAATTCACACAGACTTTCGAGTGAATCAGAGCATGTCAGTAGACATGAGACATTCTTAAGTATTTTCAAATATTTTTTTATTTATTTATTTATTGTATTTTCACCTGATCATAAGCTTATTACATATCGTTTACTTACGAACCTTATTAGTCAAGTTATGTTGCAATTTAAGTAGGGTAGTGACAAATATTTTTTTCCGTTATTTCTGAGTTATTTTTTAATCTATTATTTGAGTTTTGTATGATGTTTATATTTCTAATAATGATTTGAAAAAACTTTTGAAATTTATTGCATCAAGAGGGTAAAACATTTTTAAGGGAGATTTTTTCTGTTCTTTATGTTCAGGCGGATAAATAATACAGTTCTGTCGGTAAAATAGAACCACAACCCTAAACAAGTGTTTGAGAGTATTTGGCTGCTCTCAGGGTAAAATTCTAAGGAAGTGGAGTGGAGTGAAGTATGCCTCGTGTACGGTGATTGACGCTTTCGCCTACTTTTCTTGAAGTCCTTGGTTTGATACATTGCTCTTAAAGGATTTTCGCACTACATAATTAGATTGTTCCTGGTTACGTTATACTGATCACCTTCTCTTCATTTAACAGATGATCAAAATAAGCTGTATTTGATTGGGTGCGGAAAGGGAGGTGATGACGATAAAGGAGAGAATAGAAAAACCTAAGTTTTCACAAGGCCTATTAACCTATTAGTGATATGTTTAAGTGATCACTTAACGTACTGTGTAACATTCACTATTTCTCTACATATGTTTGAGCACCTATTTTTCTCAACTTTTCCACGTGTTTCGTAAAGAAAAAAAGCTGAAACTTTTATTTATATGGGTGAGATCTATGTGGTTTGATTATTCTATTTTGAGGTCCTAAATTTTGTCCAATTTTAGATAATCTAACAACATTCTTAATGTGTGGTTGCGTTGTTACACTTTGATCATCGTCTCATATCAGATTAAAAATGTGAAAAAATTATCATAAAATTTAGAACATATTGTAATTTTGATACATTTTTTTCACTCAGTTTCTGCATCTAAATACTATAATAAAATCGTACAAATACCGCTATCATATTTGTAAAGACGGCCTAGATTCTGAAGGGAATCTAATTATTTGTCTTAATTATTGAGAATCAATTATATTTCTGATTCAGAACCTACGCCCAATTGTGCTCAGTATTGGGGGCGTAACAGCTTTTTTATTGTGCGTCACCACAGAAAATAATTTTGAATCAGTTGAGTGTAATTGAAGTAAAAAAATCTATGTTTTTTTTTTGTTTAGAATTGTATTCGGATTTTTTTTGCACCACAACAGGCCAGTAGGTAATTTACGGAATACCTTGGTTTGAAAAAAAACACATTTTTTAATTTTTGTGTTCTCACTGGGAATCGAACCCGGAACCTTCTGTGTGTGAGTCAAGCGTCTTGACTACGGAGGCCGCTATTTTTGACATCTGTTCTCTAATTCCCGGAATCTGGTTATAATAATGAAAATGAGACTTTAAAAAAATATAGAAAGGATGGGTGCCATAGTAACTGGACAATCTAAATCTTTTTTTTTTTTTTAAATCTCAAATATAAATAAATCTCGTATTTTATATATACATTTCATCATTCTGTCGGTCCAAGCGCATAAAGAATACAGTTCGTGAACTTGAATTCAGGACGGGTGCTTTTGATTCAATGGTAACTGTCAAGTAAAAATACTGAAGAAAAAAATCATGTGGAGATAAATCCGCCTTACATTGTAGTGGTTATCACGTTCGTCTACCATGCAACATGAGATATTGATAAAAATGTGGTTTACACTGCATCATTTTATGTTCGTGGACTGGCGCTTGAAGGGTGAGGCTGATCACTTTTCCTTCACGTAAGAAATTATCGATATACGCTTCATTTAATTAACTAACACAGTGGCTTGTCCACCATCGTGTGCGGACGGAGTATGTTGACTCTACCAATGCAGTGTCTTATGTACCATCAGGTGCAGATTAGGGTTTAATGATGATATTGATGATCATATTTATAATATTTTAATTTCTTCATTTACAGTCACCGCGTTTGCATACCATGCAAGATGTCTCAGGTTCGATCCTCGAAAGCTTTGACATAAAATATTGATTTAAAAGGGTGTTTTTTAATTAAATATTTAAAGTCGTCAGTGCAGTGCTCTTTGCACCATTAGGTGCATTTAGGGAAAAAAAATGTTGCTGTTGAAAAACAGCCCGAAAGAGCTCTCCGTTATCTGGTAACCTTAGCATATTTGTGCTGAAATAAGATAATCCAGAAGTACATCATTTGCATTGGATTGAGGAAAAAAGCGAAGTTAATTTTTCACTGACTGATATTCAATTGATTGGACATGATCAGTTCGCTAAAATGATAACAAAACTTTTTAAAAGCCTTAAAATTATTTTTGGAAGCCACCAGATCTGTATATTTAATCTGTATATCTATCCGTGGACCTATAACGAGGCCACATAAGACCATAGAATGTGTTCAGAAGGTTTATATCCGCTGCAGCACGAAGAAGAATCAACAATATCAAAAACTAATGTTTTTTTATTAAATTTACGATAATCTATTAAAAACCGCGTAGTCCTGTGATCATTTATAATTCAAGGATATTTTGAGTACTTACGGATTGAATAAAAAAAAAAGAAATATGACTCTCCCAGAAGGAACGATCGCATCGCGGTTGCCAAGCATCAAGAAGAGCATTATAAGACTTTTTTTTACCGATTGAGACATTCTTTCAGTTGGGAGTAGACGAACGACGCCAGTAACGGAATAACGCTTTGTTTGAAGACGGAATTAAGTGCATCGTCGCTGGACCTCCAAGTCCGTTAAGACCGGGAGTGCATCCGTCGAGCATGTCTTATATGCTCTAGCAAGAGCCAGGAGAGGTTGCCTTTGTCCATAACTCGCCTAAAATATCGCAACTCACATCGGTGTGTCCAACAGCCAGCTGCATAGCTCACGAAGCTTAAAAAAATGGTTAGGTTTAATCATACTTAATTAACTGTTTATATTTCAAAGCGTCAATACGTCGATTGTTTATAATGCCTGTCCGCGAGTGAGTTTCATCCAAAAACTTCTTAGAAATAGGGAAATATCACATACTACAAACACCAACAAAAATATATCAAATGGATTTAGAATGATACATTGTATTTTCAAAATCAATATAAATATTGTGGAGAAATGTTTTTAAATATAAATTTAAAAAAGTTTTTTTTTAAAGTACGTCACAAGAAAAACGCGACATGTTTGGCCTTGATAGTTGTAACGTCAAGATTTGTGACAATGTTCTAAATAGACCTGAATGGTCCGGAACAAATAAACATGAATTGTGACGTATTAAGGGCATGGCCAATGAAATGACCGTTTTTGCGGGAATTTAAAATTACAAATTTCAAAATATTTTTTATGCTACTAAGTGACAAATTTTATTTTACTGGACAGTATTTTATAGACCTGTACTGCTTTAAAATGTAAAAAAAGTTATGTTTCCCTATTTTATAAAAAATTGTAAATTAAATGTTTTATTTTTTAAATAAGGTGATCGTTAATAGCAAATAAAATAATATGCATGGTAGTTTATTTGTTTTTCTTTTGTTTAGTATTTTGCAGTGGATGTTTTTGTAAAGATGGATATTTTAAATCTAATGTGCTTGGGTTAGAGATGTCCCTTTGAGTCCCATCACTGCGGCGAACAATGCGAAGAAAAATCCTGCCAATCCTGTGGAGCCGGCTAGCAAAACTAGCCCACCCATCATAAGGGGAACAAGTGTAAAGAATTTCAGTTTGTATGCGATGAGTAGTGGCAACATGAATCGTCTGTATTTTTTTCTGATGAGTGGCCTCCTTCTTCTCCTCTCGACTGTAATCTCCTTGGAAGATTTTGTGATAGATGTTGTAGTGTTTCTGTTTGGTGTGAGTGCTCTGTCAGAGAATGCCTTTTGAAGAGATAGTAGTTCTGAAATTAGAAGATAGAGATACAAAGATAAGAAAAGATGAGTACATAAAGGTGATGACGTTTGACTTATATGGTGAAACAAGTTTAACAGTGCATACACGAATAAATTTTAAAAATGTACAAAGATTGATTGAAATTACTTAAATTAATAAATAAATATCTGCCCTTAACGTAAGCTATGGTTTTTTTTCCTCGGATGTATTAAACAAATAAAAGCCTAAAAAAATAGAATATTTAATTAATTAAGCTTTGTTAAGGTAATGAGAAATAATTGTTCAAACAGACAACTTTTTTACAAATAAATTGACTGTTTTATAACATGTTGTAATATTTCCCTTTTAATGGTTTCGACTATAAAAGATCTTGGCATTACTTTAGATAGTAAACTCTCCTAGCGTAAACACATTGATAATATTGTAAAGAAATATCTCAAGCTTCTCGGTTTTATCAATAGAATGACGAAGAACTTAAAAAATATTAATACCATCAAAACTCTTTATTGCTCACTAGTTCGACCCCATCTTGAATACGCTTCTTCTATTTGGTCTCCATTCTACAGAATTCATATTGACCATATCTTGTCTGTCTAACACCGTTTTCTAAGAAAAGTAGCAAGATTGCTCGGATTACAAAGGAGTAATTATTTCTTTTTGAAATTGAGCAATCTCTTGCAACCTGTCTTCATTGATCAAACGTAGAACTGAGAGAGACCTTATTTATATTTGCAAAATACTTAATGCTATAAGTGATGTCCCATCTCTGTTGATTTTTATGTTCCAAATCATGTCACCAGAAGTCAAAATCTGCTATTTATTAAATCTTCTAAAAGCCACTTTTGTTTTTTATGCCCCAATGTCCAGAATGTGTAGATTAGTCAATTCGTCACACGATTTAGAATTCTTTGGGATACATCTTTTGGCCTTTCGTAGATCTCTTCGCGACTAAAACAGTGCGAGATGAAGTTGGATTGGCATGCTTTAGCTCGAAGTCGTATGTCTTTCATTTTTATGAATATATTGAATTCCATTACTGTATTGCCCTTGTTTGTCTTTGCTACATAGTTTTATGTTTTTTTTGTTCGGTTTCAAGTATTTATATTTCTTCATGTAACTGTTGTAAAATCGGCTTAGGCCGTTTATATAATAAATAAAAAAAAAAAAATTTAATAAAATTCTAGAGTGCTTTTTCTAAAATTATTACACGACTTTATTTCAAAACGTTTACAACTCGAGGCAAGTTATAAATGGTTAGTTTGTAATCCCTAAATATAAATAGAATTAATAACATTTTTTTCCTATTTTAAGTTCTGCAAATGAGAAAGTTATTTAGGGGTTTGACAATTAAATGTAGTTTCTTCAAATTTAATATCAATAAATGTATTAAATTTCATACCACAAAGTGAAAAATATTTTTTTTGTTAGTAAAATATAAGCTTCATGCAATTAGTGTTGTTAAAAATTTGTCATTTGTGCACAAAAACTTGTATTTCCGAAACCGGTTAGTACTATTTCGTTGTTTGACAACTACAGTTTAAACTAGAATAAAGGGAAATTCGTTTACACACGTACAGATTATCTGTAATGTTTATAAAAATTAGGTTCCGTATGTTTGTTGCCGCAAATTTCAGAAAGTAATCAATGAATTGAGTGAATTTTTTTAGAGATCATTGCATATTAGCCGAAGAGTGATTTTTTTTTCGGAAGTTCCAACGGAAACAGAGCATTCTTTGCATTTTAAATTTACTCATAATTTCTTAAAGTTAACAAGTACTGAATGACAGTTCTACACAGTGCTGTCATTCAATCAAGTTTAGCCAAAGTAATAAAACTTTTTTTTCCCAACAATTTAATCAAGGTGACTGGAACTGAACCCGTCATAGCAAATTTGCACATAGATGAACTTATTTGCTAATTGTTGGATGTTACTTTCCCCTACTAAAGTTTTACAGTTCATAAGATATGTTAATTTTTATACTTAACTGAGATTATTCCAAAATTTGACCTTTAAGCATTCAGAACTCAATTTTTAAAATTATTTTAGTAGTTTTATTTATTATTTGTTGATAGTCATAAACATTTGTGATTAAAATACGTCGGAACTTCCCTCAAACTAGGGCTAAAAATAAGATATAACGCCTTAAAAAAAAAAACTTTAAAATGAACTTTTAAATCATACATATAAATAAGCTCATTGCAGCTCAAAAAATAGTAGGTAGTAGAATAAATAAAAAGGCAAAAAAACAAAGAGCTTTTAAATGAATTTTTATTACGTAATTAAAAATTAAAAGTTCGCGTTTCAAATACAAATTTTAAACTTAATTGTATTTACGGCCCTACATTTTTCGCAAAAATTCTTCATAAATTCTTGTGCACTATTAAAATGTTAATTCTCATATTGAATCTCAATTACGGAATATAGCGCGAATTAATTGATTTTAAATTAGAAATATAATTAAATAAGCTTGCGAGCACGCAATGTGAGAAACACTCTAAGTGTTTTGTGCCGCTTCGCTGGTTGTATCAATAAACTGTCTTCTACAAATATGGCGAATGAAATTTAGATTTTTTATTTTATTTACATTAATAAACATTTTTACACTTTTAACATTTTAGTTATTTAAAAAAATAATTATTACAGTTACTGAAATCCCATCTAGCCACTTTCTGTGGCTTATTGGTGAATGATGATAGAAGATCTAATAGCGGTCAGAGAAATTGCATCACTTTATATTTGGAGTCATTTTAGAAATAGCATCAAGTAAAAATCACACATCAGGGTACGTGTTCTGATGGGATGTTTAAATTTATCTTTAATTTTATCTACAAAGTAAAATGAAGTTTTCTGCATGAAAAATAGAATATGCGTACAATTACAATTAGGAGCTTCACAGTCGTCAAAAACAGCGAAATCATATATATATATATATTACAATGCCCGAGTTTTCAGAGGCAGTTTTCTTTCGTATGCACATATTGTTAAGAAAATATTGCAAAAACCTCAAAATGATACGATATTAAAACTGTTTTCATCCCATCGATAAAAAACAGAGATTTCCTAAAATCAGCTAAAGAAACTGGTGGTATTAACAAATTTAATTCTAATAGCTGCCCACAGGAGTATATCGGGCAGACAGAGAAAATACAATGAGAGCAAAAGAGGAAATGAGTGCATGCAGCTTCGAATACTTTAAAAAATCCGATTTTTCCGGATACGAACAGAGTGTAATTTTGGTTTCAAGATTCGTCATCTTAGACACACCAAAGAGTCACCAAATTAGATTCACCGAAGAAGGAATAGAGATTAAAAAGCGTCTCAACAGCATTAACAGAGATGATGGAATGCGATTTCAATAATCATGGTGCCAGTAATAAAATAATTACTGAAAAGCGTAAACTTAGATACGGTTAAGATTTCAAATAAATTATCTGCACGTTACGATGACTGTGACACGGTACACATTTCAAGAAGATAAGTTTACATAAATACTCAAGTGCATCCACTAACAGTGATGAGAAAATAAATCCGACCAAAAAGGCTGTAGGTACCCAATAACGCCGAAAAAAATGATTTGTATTTGATAAAATACATTAGATAAAATACATCGGAGCTATGATAAGTTATCTATATAGGTTTAAATTAAGGAATAATGACTATTGTCCATGCGATGATATTCACAGAGTATCGAACATCTGTTATTTCAGTGCCCATTTTTCAATTTGCAACGCCATAATCTTGAAGCAGAATGCAGGAAAGATGGAATATCCTTAACAAATATCCACACTGTAGTTTAAGAAGAAGAAGAAATAAGAAGAAGACATTAAATATAATACAGGGCAGCAAGAAGTGAATCAAACTGGATGAGGTAACAAGATGGACACTGAAAAGATGAGGATAAAGTTGATGGTAAAAATGGGTGATAGGAAGAAATGGAGACGTGTTGAAAGATGCCTTTATGTGGAGAGAATAAGGTTGAAGAAGAAGACATAAAAAAATATATTAAGTTCAATACAGGGCAGCAAAAAGTGAATCAAACTGGATGATGTGACAAAATTAACACTAGACACTTGAATATTAAACTGACCGAACGATGTTATCACGCCCTGTGGTCCTTTCATAAGTCGTGTTTCTGTCGTCTTATGGCGGAGATGAAGTTGATACACTTCAAAGCGTTGCACCGGATTTATCATTTGATTTCGTTATTAACAGTAAGCTTCTTATGTGTAATATAATGATCTTGCACAGTGTAATAAATAAAAATGTTTGGTTGCTTTCTTGGGCAGCCACTTTAGATTTCTGGTGAAATAATTATTTGACGTGTGTCTGTGCCATTGATCTATGAACGTTCTACATACAAATTTAGTTGTGGTTAAAAACACTTCAACATTTTATTAGTTTTTGACCAGGTGGCTTAATCAATATTTATCTCTCAGGAGAGTTATTAAAAAATCGTAAACTTATCAGAAACGATAAAGGAGAACCATTTTGAGAATGAGACGTGGAAGTTTCATTAGTAACAAAGCTTATAATCTGAAAATTAAAGTTTTTTTTCTATTCCAGTTGCGACAGGAATAATAATAAAATCAACGAGCCTATTGAGTTACGAATTGAACTCGTGATCTTCGGACAATGAACTAGCGTGCAAACCATGTAGCTTGCTTGACATTTCATTAACGTTGCGCTTTTGTTTTGCAAAAGTAATTATTCAAAAATAGTAATAAACGAGAGAGAATAATAATTATTCGCGTTTATAAAAAAACACACCTTTAACATAGGCACACGCAATGTTAGGATTAAAAATAAAGTATGGAGATGGCACTGCTTTACTCTGCATTTGTTTTTGTTATTTTATTTTCGACGATTATTTGTTATTTCAAATCCAAGAATAAAAATACGATAAAAATTACTCTCTCGCAAATATGCCGAACTAAAATCGACAAAACAGACTTTCTCGTTGTTCCGTTTTCCGCACTTCAAAACTGAACCGATTTCGTTGTTTTTTTTTAATAAAGAGAAAGTTCTACGATCATGATGATAAAAATATAAACATTATTTTCCCACTAGCCAGACCGCTCAAAAGGGTTTCTATGCCTGAATTCCAAGTTACCTTTTCAAAGGGATTCTCTTTTTCTGTTTGATATTTTCTCTCAAGCACATTACTCGAGATACTTGAACAAATTTATTACGAGTTTTACTCCAACAAAAAAATATATTGATGATTTATTCATTTATAATAACTTCAAGAAATTGACACTATTTAATTCCATTGATTCTACGCTTGAAAAAAATGACCAATTTAAAATAAGACAAAAGAAAATTCGTTGTAACCACATAATTACAAATTATTTTCGGGTTAAAAGAAGAACTTCAGTGCGGTCAGATAATCACAGTAATAATCAAATCTGTAGGACACATCTTAGGTGTAGCGTCTAATTCAAACAGTAAAAAAAACAAATTATATTTTATTATAATTTTAATCAAATCATTTCAGTTTTCTTTTCCAGCTTTCTCCTTTTGAACTTAATTGGAACAAAAATCATTTCCCTTTAGTTTCTAAGTTGGTCATTTATTGAAGACATAATATTTTATTAAATTACCTACATTTATTTATGTTTACTGCTCGGTACAAGAAAAGGCATTGGTCAGAGATATTACGGTTACTTTGAGAGGCAAAATTGAGACAAGTTGTGGGTTGTAGCCCCGTGATAATGTCGTGGACTCCGAATCATCAGGTCCAAAGTTTGAACCCCACTCTACTGCGGCTTGATCCAAGTTTACAACTATTTATTTAAAAGAACTGTAGTTTTTGACGTTTTTAAAAAAGTAATGGTTAAACTAACTTAATAAAAAAAGATTTAGGTAAAACATTCTCAAATGTGACGGATTAAAAAAATTTTTTAAACTTTTTGTAAATAATGTTAATTGTACATTGGCGGGCTTATTGCCAAATGGCAATTTCATCCAATCAACCAATAAAAATAATTGTTGAATTTTTAAAATTCAAGTTATAAAACATACTAACAATATATTTATTTTTTTTTCCTTCTCTTTGTTGTATTTTCATTGATAACCTTACATATAATTATTATACAATATGAAAACCTCACTGGTCTATTAGAGTTAAGTCTGATTGTGTAAAATATAAAACTATGTAACTGTACTGTATGTTTCCCGAATAAAACAAAATAAAATACTCAATAGAAAATAAAAATAAAAAAACAAAGAAAAAAATAAACGAAAAATTAATGGATTTTTTTAATATTTTACCTTAAATCAATTCAATTGTTCAAAAGAAAAAAGGAAAAAAGAGAAAATAAGAAAGGGAAAGAGATTAAGGAAGAGAAAGATGATGTTTTTTCGGAAGTGATTTAAACAGAGATACTGTAGTAACATCTTTGATGGTGTATGAGAGATGATTCCACAGTCGAGCCGCATGGACACTCAAAACATCACTGAATTAACTAACTGATACAAAAAGAAGTATTGTAATTGGAAAATTGTTTTCAGGCGTTGCCTAGTAGGTAAATTGGTTCAGCCAGATGAATTTCACCCACATGATAAAGATTTTAGCTTTTTTGTTTCAAAAAATGCAACAGATGAAAGAGTTGAGGAAATTTGGATGTTAAAACAAAGGTAGAATGGTGAATGTTACACAGCGTGTAAAGTGGCTACTGATACCAGCCAATGACAGGTCATCAGCCCTGTAAATGGCTGGACTTCCATATTTTGTTCTAGAAAATGTTTTCCCCCTCTGTTTAGACAAATTAAAATCTGAATAACTCATACTTAAAGCATTGTTTTATACTTACATAAATTATTTATATTTTTTAATCAAACTCTTCTTTATATCTAAATAGAAAGCAAAAGAAAAAATAATGTTTGTATCCTGTTACAGTAATCTTAATAATAACTAGTGATGATAATAAATGGAAAAGAATTTGGCTTGTAAATATAATATCCACAAATGTATCAAAACGTTAGCCAAATAATGTCGTACTTGCACTTTATACAAATAACAATATCGATACATTATTGCTTGATAAAAAATATGAAATAAATTCATTTAATAATTTAGGTGTTTACCAAATAGAATGCAATTCGTGTCCTTCAGTAAACGTTGGAAGAACATCAAGAAATTTTGATATTTATTTATGTTAAAAAAACACACGAAGTGTCCTCACAATAACAATTTCTCCGAATTCCCAAATCACCTGAACAATTTTGATCATGACTAATACGGGAGTTAAAATTTTACAAACAAATATGAAAAGGTTCAAATGAAATAATGTGGAAATATTTCACGATACGAAAGCTTTAAAAAGTAACGTTCATTTGATCAATAATCACACAACCTTTCAATTAAGTCCATTTTAGGATTAACATTGTAATGGTTACCATATACTTATGAAATTCACGCCCCTCCTTTCATCCCTTATTTCTTTTTTCAATTATTTCTCCTACAACATCAAACATTTTTATAACCTTACCAGTGCATGTAAGGGTTGCCTACTAAAATGCATGGCATGTTATTTTATATTTTTGTGCAAAAAACTATGTAGTAAAGTGTATAGTGGGTTTTACGTGCTGGTTCAATTGGTATCCTGACTAAGAGACAGGAACGTTTCGAAACCGGTAGATATCGAAAAGTCGGTAAGTGGTTATATCCTACAGGGAAGAAGATATTGTGTGGTACACTGATGGCTACAAGAAAGATGGATAAACAGGTGCTGGGATACACGGAGTTTGACCCGCGAAAATGTTCTCTATTAGCCTAGGGCTCTATCCCACTGTCTTCCAAATAGAACTCTATGCTATCTATGCCTGCGTACGTAAAAACCTGGGCAGACCATACAAAAACAAAATAATAGATATTTTTGAATTTATATACCGTCAGGCTGCTCTTAAAGCACTGAACTCTGTCGAGATTTCAAAATTAATGTCTACGGGCGCTTAATTGTGTCGGTGAGTGTAACAGTGTGACATTAATTTGAGTACCTGGACACTCAAACATCGACGGTAATGAGGCAACTGAGTAATTGGCAAGGCTGGGAGTTGAGACAGCCCCAATAAGCCCTAAGCCCTTATGTGGGTTGCCCAAATGTGTTCCTCGTAATGTGCGTAGGTCGTGGGCCATGACGCAGAGCGTTTTGCTCTGGAAAGAAGTACCTGGTGAGCACCATGCGAAGGAACTGATAAAAGGGTACTTGCAAAGGTTTACCTTAGACGTTATTAAGTTCAGCCGAAATCAATTGAGGGTTATCACTTGAGCTCTTACAGGGCACCGCAGATTGAACAAACACTCTGCTAAAATGAACCTTACCCAAACTTCTAGATGTAGGTTCTGCAGTGCAGTTGAAGAAACACCTAAACACATTATATGTGAATGTGATTCTTAACATCATTAAAGGAGCCTCATCATCGGGGCACCAGTGATTAAACCTGAGGATGTTAAAGAGGTCGCCCCTTACCTAATAGCCCGATACTTTACGGGTCTGGGTTTGGAGGGGGAGAACTTTTCACGGAGACATATTTTTACATATTTTTTTTTTTTTTTTTTTGCACCACAACAGGCCGGAAGGCCTAATTACAGTGGTGAATTACTTCACAGAGCACCCAGGCTTGAGAAAAATCACATTTTAATTTTTGTGTTCTCACCGGGAATCGAACCCGGAACCTTCCGTGTGTGAGTCAAGCGTCTTGACCACTACACCACGGAGCCCGTCACAATAGATCTTCACAGGCCACAGTGATGTCAAAAGCTCGAATAGTACTGATGTTCACCTCTTAAAATAAGAATAAAAACGAATAAAAACGTCCTACTAAGACATTATCAATTTATTATTAATTTTAATATGGGTTGCGTAGTTATTGAACATTAGATTTGTCATTACATCTAAGTCACTTGGACTGATTTGTTTATGGAAAAAATGCACCTTATGAAATTGAAAATAAATTACATCCTATCCGTAGCCTAGAATTATTCTAATTTGAAACAAAATTTTGTTTGAAGATAATGATTTTCGAAATTGGCCAGCGTATTAGACCGAAAAACTAGCTAATTGAG